>NC_090936.1:898856554-899157717 GCF_040938575.1 Ambystoma mexicanum | reverse complement strand
ATTATTGTAGGGCCTGGGTGTTTGACTACAGCACATATATCAGGCCACATTTAAAGGAATAAAAGAAGCGCAGAAAGACAAAAGTGCAATAGCCTGGACAGGTGAGATAAAAGATGCCTTTGATGAATTGAAGCTAGCAATTAGCCCAGCTCCAGTGTTAGAGATCCCTGTTTACAATTAAGACGTTTCCTTGTTTTCCCATTCAAATGGATTAGTGATGACAGCTGTCCTAGCACAGAAAACTACCATGGGATACAAATCATTAGCATTATACAGTGGGATCTTATATCAAGTAATGAGAGGCTGTTACCCATGTGAGCAGGCATTAGCTGCATCAGATTTTGCAATTGAGAAGTCTGCCAGCATTACTATGGGCTATTCAATATACATTATATGTTGAGCATGCTCTTTTCCCCATCTTTGAAAAGCCCAAAAGTACATTGACTACACAGAGAGCATAAGGCTATGAGGTGATTATATCAAATTCATCCATCAAAATTGTTAGGTGTTTGAGTTGTAAAACCAGCAAGATTCATAGCAGAACCAGTGAAAGACAGAGATTATGTGGATGATTGTATTACCTACACTGATTATTATGATGGAGTAGCCCATGTCAAGGAAAATGCCCTTGATGGGGGATAACTCTCTTCATTGATGGGTCAGAGCACGGGTGAGAGACATAGTGGGACAGCAGTGGTAAAGGCAGGAGAAAATCATAGCTTTGAGACAGTAAAAAGCACAAGATTGCCAGTGCGGTTTTCAGTGCAAACAGCAGAGTTGGTAGTCTTGGTTTTGGTGCTTAAAGTGCATGACGACGAGGCAATAATCGTGTATTCTAACTCTGCCTATGTGACATCAACAGTAGATGCAGGACGGTCACATTGGAAGAGGAGGGGCTTCCTGCGTGCAGACGGCACACCAGTGTACAACATGTGCCATTATTAGACAGACACATAGACGCACTTGAACTCCCATTGGCTATAGCCTTGGTGAAGTGCTCAGGGCACACCAGAGGTCCAGACATGATTTCCCATGGCAACAAGGCCACTGACCTAGAAGCAAAACAGGCAGCATTATTCCCAGAAGTATATGACATTTCAACTGCGCAAAACAAATATACATGTGCATGCAACATGGTGATGAAGGAGGGCTTTAATACACTGCTCATAGTGCAAATTATGGAGTTGCAGGGAGGGAACCACCATAAGAGCAGGAGTTAATGAAAAGGATGGGGTGCTCATTGTCCCCCACAGATGCAATGTGGCGGCAGGACAGCACAGGGAAACCTATTATGTCCAAGGGCTGCTTACAATAGCACTAGAAAAGTTGCATTATCCAGCACACACAGCAAGAGTGTCTTGTAGTACTGATTTTGGTGGAGTGATTCATCCCCAATTTGAATGAACCTGTTCAAATGTTGTTATCAACTGTTTAATTTGTCAGAAATATACTGCTGGCCATCCTCTGAGAACAGTGAGAGGAGCAATATCCTGTCCTATGGGACCATTTCAGCATGTGCATACAGACTGTGTAGATATGGCCAACGTTGTAACAGCTACAGGTACATGTTAGTAGCCCCTTTTCCCACTGGATCGAAGCAGGACAATGCACACATCCAGATGTCACATGTGTATTGAAATTCCTCATATGTGAGGTATTTCCAAGGTGGGGGATGTGTGATGTGCTACGTTCGGACAACAGACCGCACTTTGTAAATGAAATATTTGTACACATCACTATTCTATTGGAGATAAAGCGCACATTCTCATCTACCTATCACCCACAAGCAAACAGACTTTGTGAGCACCTCAGCAGCCTCTTAAAAGAACACATTGGCAATCTAAAAGAGTCTTTGAAAAGAGCTGGTTACATTGCCTTCCCTTAGCTCTATTTGCCTTATGTAATCAGCAACGCTCTGACCATCACCTGACTCTGCATGAGCTGGTGATGGGATGCAGAACACATACTCCCATTGCTCCTCCCACATGCACTCACACTGATGCTGAAAATGCTGCAACTGTGTTAGGGAAAGAAATGCACAATTATTTGACAGCTATGCTGGAATCTGTTAAATGTATGCCTCGGCAGGTGCAGGCACAACAAGGGTTTTCGAGAAACACAGATGAAACCCATGAACAAACTGACCCAGATAATATGTTGAAACTTGTAACGCTCACTTGGCTCCCACGGAGGCGCTGGTCTGGGTTGCTGTGGCCTCTTCAAGCGTGATGTGCAGAATTCAGACCACCGATTGAACAGGACCCCCAAATCTTGCTTGTCTGGCTTGCCTGGCTTCTGCAGATGAGAAATGGGATTAACTGTCTGCTGAATAGTGTGCTTGCTCCCCCCTTTCCCCCTTCGTTCTTCTCTGACTTCCTCCAAAACCCCCGGTTTAAGCTCACCTTATGGTTTGGAAGGATGAACTCTCCATCCTGCTTCTGGTGCAGGGGCGCGCGTTCGTCCAGTTACTTCACTGGTTTTCAGAATGGCGCTGGCAAATCCACTTGACTTTTCTGAGCAATACGCCGTAAGTATGAAGATGCAAAAGTTCAAGTGTGAGCCTCCTTTTATGTTGTTTTTCCTAACCTGTGATCTGTCCTTTATTTCAGGTGCAGAACAAAGGCGATGCGTTGAGGGGTTAAATTGCCGGTGGTAAAATCAGGTGAGTTGGTGATGAGGGTGACCCCTCTAAATGTCTTTATAATTCCCCAGTAAAGTATTTTGTCCTTTCCCCATAGGAGCCGGGGTGTGGTACCTGCCAAAGATGCGGCGCCGACCCGAGATGTGGAATGGTTCACCAAGAAAAGCCGGTAAGTAATATGGCTGTAAATTCGGCTTTCCTCTTGTGTTCCCTTGCTCACCTTTTGTCTCTTCTTCTCTCCCCTAGGTGCAGAGATGTGGCGACCGGTGCTGAGAGCCGCGATGGAGCCGGGAGGCGTCTCGGGAACAGGTGAGTGACGTGCGGCGCTGCAGCAGCAACGCGGTGCTTTTAAATGGAAGTCTTCCTTCAGGAATGCTGGCGTGAAGATTCCGGAAGCAGGTAAGAAGGTTGAATAAGTTCTTGGTTTTCACCTTTCTCTTCTCTTCTTTCCTTACAGGTGTTCCAGGTTCAAGGTGGGCGTGGCTGAAGTCCAGGTGCAGGAGTAGACACGGTGAGCGTTCAGCTGCTGGGATGCAGAACAACGCGAAGCACGTGTGGCTGTCCGGGCGTGGCTTAAATAGCCTTGGAAGAAGTTCCAGGTGAGTATTCTTCCACAGCCCCACCCAAGTAACAAAATAGTTCCTTCAGAAAAATAGTCCCTCCTAAGCCTCATTTGGCTTGGTTCTTCATGCAGCATGGTCTGCCTCAGGTGAGTGTGCAGCATGGTCTGCTTCAGGTAAGTGCACCAAACACTTCCCCGTATAAGCCTGTGTCCAACATGAGCCTGGCGCCAACGGCACCAGGACAGAGTCCAAAGAGCCCCTATAAAGGGCCGCTGGGCTTTTACCTGGGGGCGTGATGCCTGCTCCCGGGGGTGCTGGGCCTGGCCTGGTGCTCCGGGGGCAGGCATCATGACAAAACCACTTGTCCTATGTCCATGTGATAGGGTGCTGTCATTTTGTACAGAAGCTGCAGAGGCCCCGTTTTCAAGGACCTTACATTGTATAAGCTGTTATTCCATTTGCGGTCAAAGTTGAAGAAGAGCATGGATCTATCTCGGGGACATCATACTCTATAGAGTTGAGACCCCACTATCCATGTTTACTGAACCTAAAAGCGAGGAAGATGTTTGATGACAAAAGAAATCAGCAGAAACAGCAAGAATAAGAGACAAGGAACTGAGTTTCCAACAAGAGAAAAACAATTTCAGCTAACATTTGGCAAAGAAACTCGTAAACCGCAGAGTATGGTGTTACCCATTCCAGAAAAGAGCATAGAATATTCCCTTAGTAATTTTGTTTTCTTGGTCTTTTATTTCCCTTGAAAAAAAATTGTTTTCAGGAGCATGCGACATTGGTTCAACAGTTGTGTTGTTTGAAATTGAAGGCATATGTCATTCTAGAAAACAACCCCTTCGCACACTTAACTAAAGGTTTTTTTGTAAACATGTTGAGACTTGAGAAAAGAGGCGAGAAATTTCCTCTGGTAGAACAATGAATTTATTAAATGAGATTAGATATTCTCACTTAGCATATAGAAGGAGTGTTAACCCTAGTTATCTTCAAAATGTGGACACGTTAGCCATCATGATTATAGCAACATTTTTACATTTGTGGTATCTATTTTATTATTTGTATTGCAGGAAGAGAACTGGTCAATGATATTACAGCTAGACCATTAAACATGAGCATAACTACTGTGACAATTGCAAATTAAATGACACCAGAAAAATTCCCTGAAGTGAGCACACAGATTAAAACAGCGAAGAGAAGTATGCATGATGACTCATGACAATTAAGCAAATATATTGATGATTCAGTCCATGTCACCCACAACCTGTGGTACAAGCATATGAGCAAAGTGGGTGACTCCAGAATGTTCATAGCAACAGGAGTACCCGCAACTCCATCACCTTGCACTGTGTATGACCAAAGCACAATTCCAGGGTCAGACAGCATCCATAGAGTGGGTAACAAAAGCAGATTCTTCATAAGAGGATAATTTTATAAAGCAAAAGAACATGATGATCAATGCTAAAACACATCACTAGGTGATGAAATACATACCAGCAGACATGAGTGGGGAGGAATTAGAAAAGAAGATCACAAAATGCTGCAGTGTAATGATGCACAAGGAAAATAAATACCCGAGTGCTGGAATAAAGGCCAGTTACAAATAAAAGGAAGTGTAGTTACTGCTTAAGGATGGGTTGAAGGACTGATAGGGTGCAAAGCATTAGCACTCCTAGGACCGCCTAAAGAGGTGGTACAACACTCAAACAATCAGTGTCTTAAGGAATGATCTGAATATATAAAACGGCTCACCTGTGTAGAAAATGAGCGGGGAGCAGTGCCGATAAAACCACTGAAAAAAACGTGACCCTATGCTTCCAAAATGAGGGTGTGGTGAAGTTGGGAATGAATACAGTGTGTGGGTGCATTTTTCACATACCAGGCATGAAAGTAGGTTCAGCAGTGATAACGGACTAATATTGGGCTTGTGGTTCAAAGGCCTACATGCATCTTCCCTCAAATTGGGGAGGCATGTATTCCCTGGTGATAATAAATGCACTGGCCTTAGTAGTGCCTCAGAGTAAGGGCAAGTTAGTGATGTTCCTCAAATGACAGTCCACCTAAGCAATAAGAAGTCCCTATCCCTTAAACACACAAAAAGGAGGGACATTATAGCTTGGCAAAGATGGCAGAGGTGTATGACAACATACCAGATGAGCATAAATTGTTCAGAACAACAGAAATGTTCTTCACATCCCTCTTTACTCCTGGGTTCCAGGACAATATGAATGCCAAGCGGTTGCAAATAACCCAATGGGAACTGATGCAGATCATAAATACAACTGGAAAAGGCTTTAATGCCAAAAGGGAAGAGCTGAGAGCAATAAGGCTCTTGATCCTCCAAAACAGATATGTTCTTGATCTGATAGGGCCATGGAGGGGGGTGCATAGAAATTGGCCCATCTTGCTGCGCATACCAACCCACCCCTGATGAGGAAAATGAGACCATCACAGAGGCCTTAGGAACCTTGACAGAACTGTACACAATAATGGTGGAAGACATTAAGGACAATGGGCCTCATTACCAGTTTGGCAGTAGCCGTGCCGGTAAAAACGGCATGGCTGCCGCCAAACTCATGAAATTACCGGCACCCGGCAATGGGGACGTACAGGGGCATTCCGACCCCGGCGGACCCGGTCCGTCCCCATTGCCGGGTGCCAGAATTCCTTACTCCCCATTCCCATTGAGCCCCATAGGGCTCAATGGGAATGGGGAGGTTGGATGCACAGGCACCATTCATGAATGGTGCCGGTGCAGAGTTGTGCTCGCGGGTGCCGCTCTGCCCACCAGGTCAGACCCAGGGGGCAGAAAGGCACCTGCGAGCGCAACTCGTAGTTTGCCGGTCCGGTAATAACGGTGATGGTAGCTTACCACCGCCGTTACTACCGAACCGCCAAACTTATAATGAGGCCCAATGACTGGTTTACCTACCTGTTCTCATGGATACCCACCTGGTTGGCTAATGCATTCAAAATACTAGTGGCCATACTGGTACTAGTAGTACTAGCTTTCTGTGTTCTAAGAATAGCAATGTTGTCTAAGAATAGCAATAAGCCAATATAAAAAGGCTGCACAAAAGGCAGTAGGAATGGGAATAGTGATACATTTGGATACTCATGTGCATGAGTATACACAAATGGATGAGTTCCCGGTTCTCAAACAATGGAAAGTCCTGTTGCACCTCCCAGGTCAAAATGTATATATCCTCAGGACCCTCCAAATGAACATGTGAGACATGGAGATAGCTTGAGGGGGGTGACTTAAATATGGATACGTAAAGAGCCCTATCTGGGGGAGAAGGAAGAGTTTGGTTGAGGACTCGACCAGAGGGGGAAAGCTAGGAGGCAGATGAATACGTCATCCATAGCTTCTGCCCCTCCCCCAACCCAGTACTGCACAGGTGAGATATGTTCCTCACTGACACAACCGTACCACTCTTATCCCAGACAGGTACAGCACGACATGGCGACAATTTAAGCTGAAGATGGCAAAAGCATTCAAACTACGATGTAGTTACACATGAAGCAAACATGCACTCCACATGAAGAACGTATACACTAGGTAATATATGCATTTATACTTGAGGAATATTAACATAGTATCCACCGACATGAATAATAGATGTATAAGGTGAATGCAACATGAACGATACGTGACTATAGCTCACTAACACATACACAAGAGTGTGATTGGGCAGCCATCTTCTTAAAAATGGAAGCCTTAGCATGCTTTTGAATGAGCATAGGCCTCACGTTTTTGTGAAAATTCTAAGAGCTGAATCCACAGAAGTACATATCTGTGCAGAGCTCAGACAGTAGCTGACAACTTGTGCCACAGTTACAGTAAAATAAGGGAGGATTAGAACTGCAGAACAAAGGCATGAAATAATAATTCCCAAGATGCATGCGGAATAGTCCCAGATTAATTAAAGATCTATACGAATACAACCAGCCTGTGTTAGCCAGGTGCAATAACACAGTAAGCCAAAAGACTCTATGAAGAGTAATTCAAGAGTGTCCCTGGTGGCAACAGAAAACACAACATGCACATTAATATTAGCTAAAACCCCAATCAATAGAAGGTAATTTGGTTTCATACACGGACTGCAAGCATGTGATCCAGAACTGGAGAACACTGATTTTTAATTAGAAGCCAACATAGATAGTACATCTACAGTACTACCTAAAACACACATAGATGCAATCTGCTACACAAAGCCAAGTACAAAGTGATTGTCTGGCCTCATGACCTGGGAATGAGGGATGGTACATTTTAATTAAACAAAGGACTATCCATGGGCTTCTCACCCTCTACTCTACATCTGGCTCATATCTTGATGACCTGTCAAGGGTCCACGGTTGGTTAGTAAAGAACCAACCTATCAAAATCCTTAGTGTCAGACTGACCATCAAGCAGTATGCCAACCAATCACTTATCTTAGAAATTATGTATTTTTTACATTATCAATATAGGTGTGGTTATAGTTGGAGCCATCAGAAAGTTGTAACACAATTAAATGTTTAACCCCTATAGAACCTATGTGTAGCCACACCCATTAGCCTATCACTGTTCCTGATAGGTTTTGTAAACTGAGACTATGTTATGACATCAGTGATGACACATTTGTAGTACTTAAACCATTGTTTTGCATTAACATATCGAGAGTAACACGATTTGAATGATTGTATGCTGTCCTGGCTTTGATTCATGACAATAAAGCTGGACTTTGCCTTGCACTTTGTCTATTTTGTCTTTGAATCTGGTTTGGATTGACTCCGATTCCTCTGGGTCTGTTTGAGACTCTGGGACCACCTTAACAGTAGCATCCTAATGGGGCCATTAGAGTTCTTCAAGCCACTGTTGCCAAAGCCTAATGCTCTGTAACTGGTGTCTTCAGATTTCTGAAACTGCATTTAAGCACTAAGGTGGGAGAGAGGTTGTAGGCCCCCAACACAGGTTGGACATTTCCTTCATAGTTGGAGCTAATGCCACTTAAGCCTGGGCCCACAAATGGATGGGAAATCTCCTGCTGCCCTACAATACTAGTTCTATGTAGCTCACAGCTATGGATGAATTGGCCTAGCAAGCCAGATTTCCTGGGCAGAAGAGACCCCTCGTGGCATGGTAGTGGGGTTGGGCATCTGACTTTCTCACACAGTTTAACATTCAACATTGTTCAGGGATTCATGATATAGCTTTTCAATGTACATATAAAACCTCTAGCCTCCTGAATAGAATAATTCTTCTCAAACTTCTAAATGTACATGGATGATTACCAGACACTCCTGGCTCTGCTTGTTCTTTGATGTATCTTGCCTCCTGCAAGATGTATCCTGGGCCAGTGATGTACAAGGAATAGGAACCAGGCTGACCCAGGTGAGTATAAACAGGAACATGCTTTATTGTCACATTTGTTACATAGGATAGTAAGAACGAAGGAGAGAAGAGCTGCAGGCCTCCACCCAGGTTCCCTGCCCAGCTGCAAGTCCCAACCGTCAGTTCCTGGAACACTCAGGTGCCCCAACACTCCAAGCTCCACATGAGCATTCCACAAGGCCCCTGCACTCACACATACAATCAAACATAACATCCAGGATACTACACATCTCCCCCCTTTAAACAACCACGAGAAAACGTAACTCCCCCCACTATCATGCTAGGACTACAACTACAAAACACTACAACACCTTCCACCCTGGCCTGCCACACCAGGGTCTTGGTGCTGCCACCACCAAGCACAAACCTTGCCACAAAGGACAACAAAACTAAACCTCAAACCAAAACTTCCTAAACTAAAACACCTTCCGCCAGGACTGCCACCCATGGCCTCAGGTCTGCCACCCCTGAGCACAAACCACGCCCCAAAATGAGGCAAACACACCTACCAAAAGAGTCTAGCCACGATCTTGAAAACGTACACAATGGTAAAAAAAACGAATGTCCCAAAACATGCCAAACTAAATTCGAACAACACCCAAACATGTACCCAACAACAAGCATGCCTCATCCCTTTTCTCCCAAAGAAAACATGAAAAAGGATGAAAGAATTAGTAAAAGTGACACACAAAACAAAGATCGCAAAATCACAAGACGCAACCACAAAAGAAAGAGGTTGTGGTGCGAGAATATACATAGCAAAAAGGGTTATGTAAAACTGTAAAAACAAGAAAACACTACCAGATATAAGACTATTCAGATGCATAAAGATGGTACATTTGATGCAATCTGAAAACTCCTTTAACAGACGCACACAAAATGGAAACTCTGTGCTGCAATCCGAAAAACTTCACATTAACAGCAGATATCTTCAATGAATAAAAACAGAAAAGCCTTGCCATTGTGTAAAAATACTACCACACCTCATCTTTACCAAAAACACTGGCCTACAACCTGTGTGCCCTCCATACCAATTTAAAACCAAAATCAATCTGGCGTGCATATAGTTCTAAATATTTCCTCCCATGCACCGTCTGGTACCACAGAAACAACCCTTAGGAGACTGAAAGAATTGCTCCTAAGAAAAACTGCAAACCACTAAATGGGCCCCTTCCCCTTGTGTCTACAAAACTCAGAGTTAAAATACTGGAGCACTCCTTGAGTGTCCACCCTCCTCCATAAACTTGGGGTTCCTACCAATGGTTTTACTACATGGCAAACACACATGGCCAGGGCATGTAAACCAACCCCAAAAATACAACTCCCAAAAATGCGCAACTACTACATGGCATCATGCACACTCCCACACGTCAACCTCAATAAACGTGAAACACCTGCACGCACACCACTACAAAACACATGTGCTACCTCTCACACACGTACTACAACTACACAACTCCTACTTACAGTGCGCACCCTTTCGACACATACCCTTAACTCCACTTGCGCTCACATACGCAAGCTTCAACCCACAGTCATACAATTTCAACACATGCAAAACACACACACACAATTTTGCATTTCCCAAATGTTCCATTCCCCAAAATTTGCATTTCCCAAAGTGCACTTCACAATACTTCAAACATTCCTGTATCAAAATAAATTACAATGTCCAAATGCACAACCTCATCATTGAGCGCCTTGAAAAACATTTCATAATTCCTCAAAATGAATTGTGTAGTCAGTCTCATGTGTGCCGAAATAATTTTCATTACCCATGTTTTCCATTGCATTTCTCCACGTAACACAATATTAATCACCACATCTGGACAACAAATGATTGGACCTCAACACATTTGTCTCCATTTATTCCCCATAAACTCATCACGAAAATGTTGAGTAACAACCTTTCACATGCTGCCACTCCAATCATGTTTCAAAATTGCTTTTCTATGGTTACGTACAGCTATGCAACAGAACCAACAAATAAAGAGAAACAAATATGTCCCTGCTCTACTACCACATCAATGATTAAAAAGTTGTGTCTTAATTAGTTCTCGCAGCTCCTATGGTGCTGCGCTCCATGAGAAACTCCAGCTTAGTGCCGACACCCTCAGTGAGGTGGCACAGCGGCAGCCCTCGTTGTTCCCAATGCCCCCCGGCTCTCATTCAGACTCTCATTCCTACCCGGCTACCCTCCTCCCACGGAACCCAACCCCCTTACAATCCAAATGAGAGGCATGACCAGTTGAATGAGTGGGAGAAAAAATTGCCACAGCAAACTTTATCACAACATAAAGTCAGGAGTTAGCTTACAGGTGTTACGTTTTAAACTCAGGATTCTGCCCTGAGAGCAATGCAACTTCCCCCCCCCCCCCGCCCCTTGGGGGACCCGACGCAGGCACCCAGTCCCTTCCTCAGCAGTCCCTCTCTATCCTTTGGCCATTTCTTTATTTTGCAATTTTTCTTGTCATTTTCTTTCCCCATCTATATTTAAGTGCAATTTTCATTCCATGTGTTACTTTCTTTCCATTCTCCATTTCCGCTTAGGCTCCTTCTAAAGGATGGGTTCTGGTCTCCTTTCCCCCTTTTTGCTCCCTTTCCCCTGGATTCCCTCTTCCCCTTTCCCCGGGTTGGATTATTAATCTTTGTTAATTTTCTCTCCCCCAACAGGTCTTCCTTTAGCCCGTCCTGACAGGGAGCCCCCCCCCCTTCCGCCAAGACCCTTCCGCCAAGCCCCCGATCTGCCCTAGCTCTCCCCGCCTTAGTTGTCCCATCCCCTCCGGCCCCCATCGCACCCTCCTGGTCTCGAGAGCCCCATCCATCCAGTGCTACCTACCCCCCAGAGCCCAGCAACCTTCTTATTCCCATCCTCTTCCCCTCCCTTTCGCTAAAGAAGGGTCCTCCCCAACTGTCCCCCCTGCTCCTCCTGGCCCCTAGCCCCCGCATTCCAAGGACTCCCTCCCCCATGTTTCTTTTAGATCTGATTGAGCTGCCAATCTCGAATGCCCCCCTTCTCTTGAACCCCCCTCTTACCAACCCCTAATCTCCCATGGGTCCCCCTTCCACTCAGTTTCCAACCTACTTGCCGGAGCCCTGTTTACAGTGAAATCTTTCAATTCACCCCCCCCCCTTGCTGACTTCATTGTTGCTTTCCAATTTTTTGTTTCCAACGATGCACTTCCCATTTCCCCCACCCACTTTTAGGGTTGGAAGGTCTTCCAAGCCCCCTAACCCTCCCCATTAACATGGGCCTCCCTTGAGTCTAATACTCCTGGGCGCCGTTCATAATAAACTGATGGCTGTGCAGTTCCCCTTGCGGTATCCGCCAGTGCTTTCTAAAGGGAACACCAGGTAACATCCGCTGGGCTTGTCTGCAAGAGACCTGTCGCTGCGACCGGTGTCTCAGCTACGACTCACAGCGGGCCACCAGCCGCAGTGAGTTCCCCCTCATGCACCTGGTCACCTGAGCTGCAACAAATCCCCAGTTATACTTCCAACAATGTTCCCCCATTCATACCGTTCAAACCAGACAAGCTGGCCCTCCGGACCAAACCGGTGGCGTGATGACTTGTGCTGCGGCCTTTCCTGCCGTCGTTCTTCCTGTTTGCTTGATCGCTTGATCCGTACTCCATTGCAGGAGGGCCAACTGACCTGGCCCTCCTGCAATGGAGTACGTTCCCTTAGCGGAGGCGCCCCCCCCCAAGTGTTGGGGAGGGAGTGTTTCGGGTCAACTAACAGCCTTTCTTAGTGGGGTTTTTAGCGTTCACCCCCCTTCCTTGTGGGCCCTCAATTGTAAGCATTTGGATTACTTCTGATTACTTCTGTTGTTCCATCTGGCTAAGCAATAGCCTAATGCCTATTAATTGAATTAACTGTTTTACCTATGGCTTAACCTTTCAGTAACTGGGGATCCTGCAAGTTCTTCCACCCCCCTCCCGTGTACGCTCTACCATCACCCACTCCCCTTTCCTTTCAACCCCCCTGTCACTGTGCGCGTAATCTGCCCCTCCTATCGCCCACCTACCTTTGCCCCTCCTTCATACGCCCGCCAGAGCACCCCTCTCCTGCAAGAGAGAGGGGGGATCCGGATTGTGCACGCTACCTTCTTCATAGCTTAACCCGCGCTATTGGCCATCCCACTTCTACAGCCCGGGGGTGGAGATTGCGCCTGTGACACTCCATAACGTTCCCCGTCCAGAGTGGGGGGCTTGCCCTTGCGGCCAAGCCCGAAATGCTTCTGTTTAACCACAGCTAATCATGCAAGAACCTGGTTAATCTTAACCTTGAACCCTGTGCACTTTGGCCAGAGTATGCTTGCTGCACCTTCGTCCGGTCTGATACTAAGATAAGGTGTGCTAAAACCCAGCAGTTTCTATGGTCGTGCCCACGGATTGCACCTGTATTGCTCTGTGTCCTTATGCTTCCAATGCATGCCTGTTGCTCCTGTACCGTAATCCTGAAATGTTCTGTTCTTGGATGCTAAGCATACAGGAAACCTCGCTGGTGCCGTTGGACACCTTTCCCAACTCTCGTATAGGCATTTTGAAAGAGTAACCTAGAAGCCTACCAGCGTGTCCAACTTGGAATGATAACTCTGACTGCAATTAATTTCTATGGTTAGTCTAGTATAAATGACATTGCCATTATCAGAATCGTGGTCTCTACATTGAGCAATTTACGCCCCCCATTGATAGTAAGTATTTCACGAGCAGTCAAAGAACTTAGCTTCCTAACCCAGTAGCCTAACTACCTTCCCCTGCTTCTGTCCCCCCCTTGAGCTGGGTACATAGGCTAAGTGTTCCTCTAATGCCGGGGTATATCGTCCAGTTGGTTTATTCTGTGCTTCGTCTCGAGGGTCGCTGTGCGACTCGTTCCCACCTCCCGTGACCCTTGCATGCTAGCCCTAGTTCTAGTATTGGTCCTTTGGCAAAATGTGTCAATTATTAGCAGTGTCACCCTTACAGTTCCCATTGTCTGCATCCCACCACCCTTTAATCCTGTTGGAAACTCCCAGGCTTGGCCGCACCAGCAACCTCTAACGTTGCCTGTATTCTCCACACGGCGACACCTTAAACGTGCGCCAACTGCACGTGACTGGGCTCCGCAGCCAAAGAGCATTGCCATACAATGTACAATACCCTGCCCAACGCTGCACATCCCCCCCTGCAGTGGACCCGTATGTGAGACTGCCCGCCTGCTAATCCTGTAATTAAATTTGTTGCACAGCCCATCATCACCCCCATCCCTATTAAACATTACAGGCCTGTGCACTGCACTATAACTTCCTACCCGCAATCCTACCTACCCCCTTGCTGGCTTCGTTCCCTACCATCGCATCAGTGTATCTTCAGTAATGTATTGGCTACAGTTGTACCATGCCGATTTATGGTCCTTTAAGGCAGTGTCAAGCCTACTTTCCTCAACGGTCCCTGTCTCATGGCGCCGCCTTCCTCTTGAAGCAAACTTTTGTGTCTTTTGCTCCCCCCCGCCCCGGTTCCGCACGCCTGAATACATGGCCGGTGCGGTTCTCGTGCATCGGTCTGTATGTGTCAGGTTCAGATGCTGGCCGTGACAATGGCTGTTCTGTTATTGTGGCAGAATATGTTACACCCATTCCTGACCCGAGGCTTTCCCCGTGATTCTAATGCCAAACCTGCAGCAAATGTGCACAACCCCCAACGCCTTCCCAGCCCAACCTGTGCAGTGGTGCCATTACCTCCTTGTAAACCTTGAACCTGGCAACAGCTCGCAGTGAGGGGCGGTGCGGGCAACCGGTTGTACTCTGGGCGGCCATACTGCCCAGCGCAATATTCTTGCAACCAACAAAATAGCCCAGTTCGCCGAGTTGCGACAAATTTCAACATGTGGCGACCCAAGAGCGCCCAGCAGCCACATGTTTCCAAACAAGTAGGCCCTACCTGGGAAACAAAGAGCTTACCCAAAACAATGCCAACCCCCCCCACAGCCTCCAGAAATCCCAAATCAACGATATTACAGACATTTAAAACGAGACCATCCCACACTTTAAAATACACTTTAATTTTAAACGGATGACTAAACTACTTCCCAACTCACGAAGTAGCAAGGCAATTACCTTCCTGTAAACATGGCCAAATCTATGACAAGACAGGAGGCTCATATTATGCATTACAATCTTTACTCTGAAACCACAGCAGCAAAGAAAATGCTTTTACAAACAAAAAAAGTTTCCACAACACAACTAGATAGAGTTCAATGTCAATGTATGGGGAACTCCCCAATCCATCATGGAGGACAGGTCATGCCCTGCAGGGGACCAATGAGCAGGGACCCTCTTCTATATATGTCCATTACTCTAACCCCAACCCCTCTTTCTTTGCTGCTGAAATCCACAAGCTAAGTCACTCCTCCTAGTTCTTGACTTCGTGTTGAATTTATGGAGTTTAGAGTGCTATTTATTTATGTTTTTAATGTTATTTTGATGAGTTTGGGGTTTTATTACACTGTACTGTGGAAATGGTCATGTATTTTTCATGTTCCGTTGGTAACTGGCTGAGTGCCGTGTTCGTGTGCGAACGCTGACCTGCAGGTCACATTCATGCTTTGTAATGCTCCGCTGGGAGCCTTCTGCTTCTGCAGTGTTTGTTTATATTTCTTCAGCCCTGAGAGGCCTTCTAATCAGGCTGCGGCTAAGTGTGAAATTCTTTCCCTCCAGGCAGTGTTATTTTTAGCAGCAGCCCCAGCCACAGAGCCAGCGCACGTTTCCCACAGGTGGTTTGGGAACGCTTGAAATTATTTTCACTTGAGAGGAAGTTTTGTTTTTGTTTTCTACAAGTTCATTATGTAAGCGGCAGTAGGAACCTGCGCGCATTTTTTCCATGACTGTAAAGGCTGCAGCTTCTTTTACTCATTAACTTCCCGCACGTCGCGTGTGTGTGTTTTTATGTTTACATGCGCATTGTCATTAGTTGCATACAGGCTAAGCCTGTCCTGGGGATCCGGCTGGGGGGGGGGGGGCAGTTTGCTAGGCCCTCCTTTGATGGGAGTAACTTCCATGAGCATTCCTGAAAAGGGCAGCTGTGTCCTCTTTTTAGAGTGAAACGCTTGTATTTCTACATTTAATTTATATAGATCTATGGTGGTGAGGGATGTTTCAGCCCACAAGAGGCATAGCTCAAGGAGAGGTTTGCAGGTTTACCAGGCCGAGGGGCCTCGGTTCGCTGCCCGCCTTTGGTGGTATACACATGTGGATGCGAATGTGTATTTATTTATAGGTATACACATTAATGTTTATATTTATTCATATTATATATATATTTAAAATTAATATTTTATTTTGTGTTTAAATTGATATTTTCAGTATATATTAACACCAGTTCGCCTACTGAAGGGTGCTTTGCCTTCTTGGTAAGTGCTATACCCTGTTTAGCTTCAGGTTCTGCCTGAATTCTATGGGGAGGTTAACCCCTTGTATACTGCTGGTTTCCACACCCTGCGGGGGTGACCAGTTTCAGGTACTCTGGTGGTGCTCTGGAATGGTACGGTCACCTGCTCGGTGGCAGGATTGGCTTGTGTTTCTGCGAGGTGATCCCTCGTATACTGATGGTTCCACACCCTGCTAGGGTGAGCAGTTGAGGTACACTTCATCAGTGTATTCCTCACTTAAAGTTGGCAACTTTGTCGGTGTGCTGCATATGGCGTTGGTGATTACCTTAACGGTTTGTGTGCCATAACCTGTTTGGTTTCAGGTTTCTACCTCAGTTCTAATGCAAGGTTACCCCTCGTGTACTGCTGGTTATCACGCCCTGCTCGGGCAAACAGTTGAAGGCACAATTGCTCAGGGTATTCCTCCCTTATGGTTAGCAGTCTGTTTAGATGCTGCATATGGCAGATGTCATTATTTCGGTAAGCACACCGTAGCCTGCTTGGTTTCAGGCTTTGCCTGGATTCTGCGGCGAGGGACCCCCTCGTGTACTGCTGGTTGCCACACCCTGCTAGGGTGAGCAGTTAAGGTGCACTTGCCCAGTGCTCTCTTTTGCTAAACATTATGTTTAAGTGATGAATGGAACACATTGGAGTGTTCAGAATTGTCAGTGGCCCGGATAGCTCGGTAAGTAGCAGCTTATAGAAGGGCCGGGGGGGTTTGGACCCCTGTGAGGGCGCAACCCCTCTTCTTTGGATATTTTATATGTCTATTTTATATAATTTATTAAGTACTTTAAAGAAAAGAGTGTGTGGAGGTTGTGGTAAAACAGACCCATGTGGGGGGTTGTACCTTCCTCTATAGACACTTGTGTTAACCTTCGTCTTTTAGTTAAACTTCTGTCGCCCTTTACCGTAGTTAGTTTCAGGACAACTCAGTCCTTTCCTTAGGTCTTGCTTTCCCCGATATCAATTGCTCCACCCAACACCTGTGCTGATTAAGCTGCTGTATTTTCTCCCATCATGAGGAAGAAACAGATGATGCGTTATGCCTCTGTTGAGGTCTGCAGGGCTGGAGGCTCTCTATAGTGGGGACGGGGTTTCCCTTACTATTTGTCCCATTGGACATTCTTTTTACTATTGAACTGTTGGTGGAGACAGGGTCAGCTCGTGGGTAACTGTTCAGTTTTGTTGCATGGCAAATTGAGCAACCGTGTTCTACTTGGAGAAAGTGTTTGGGAAACACTTGATGATATCAGATATACGAGTTGCCAAACAATAACTTTAGGGCGCTTGCCCCATGGGTTTTCCTCCCAAATCTTGGCCTGTGGTTCAACTAACCGTCTAACAGTGTGTTGCACTTTCTCCTCTGCTCGAGGAGTTCAGGCAGGCTTTTGTACCCTCAAGAGCGTTGCTTAATCTCTTTTGTTGTGTATATATATATAGACATATACATTTTCTACAGTGCACCGATTAGGGTGCTGGTTTTTTCTCATCCGTACTGACCCTACTGATACAGGTTCCTAATTTTGGAGAGGTCTAAATAAGTATTTTATCCTGCTGAGATCGATAAGTGAACACTTCACGTCACACACCGTTCATAATAGTGATATGCACCACTCATATACCTGAGGGTTCGTAGTACTGTATAAGTACTGTTTGCTATGGACAATGTGCTTCATTTTCTTTTTTCCCTGATTCCCTTAGTGGCCAGTCAGCCTCACACGAATACAGAGACTCAGATCTCGGGTTGGAGGGGACAGTGGTCCCAGATTTCTTTCACAACCTGTATTTACGAGGCATTGATCATTTTTCCCTGAGATCTTTCCCCCTCATTCCCATGCTCGTCATCCTTGGGGGATATTGTATCATGATATACACCACGTGGAGTATCGCCCAATGGTTTTTCCGGTTTTTCTTTTACAGGAGTTCAGACTCAGGGCCAGTGCAGACTCGCACTAAGCATTTCCCTCCCGTCAGTTACTTTCCTTTGCGCTATTCCTGGTATTTCAACAGGTTAAGCGGAGCCTGTCCACGGTCAGGGGGTTGGTTAGAGTGTATTTATTTCTCTTAAGGGTGTTAAAAGCGGGGTTGTAATGTGGTCCTCAGGGTAGCCTTCTTCTGGGTTGCAAGGTTTTTTTCCCTTGGTTAAATGGGGGAGGGTTCTCCTCATTTGTGAAGGCTCAATATCCCTTGGTGAGATAGAGGGGTCTGGGAGTGATACTAATCTCCCTTCCAAGTTATTATGACCCTCTATCACAATGTGTTCCAGCGTCTCTACATTAACTGTCAGAAGGTGTCTGCCAGTACGATTCCCAGAGGGCTGGGATATTTATATTCAGTTAATGACTTGATTCTCCTAGTCACCTGCATGGCAGGTGGACCTTTGGGTTTTCACAAGAGTTTGTTTTTACAATAAGGTGCCAGCTCCGGGTGCTGTGAGCTTCAAGGCTCTCCAATTTGACTGAAATAGAGGTTAGTCCTCTTCTGGTGTGCAGCTTCAGTTTAACTATTTAGTGATCGCTTCTTTGCAGTTTAGAGTCTTGCTAAGACTTGGAATTGGATGTCACTATGATGGTAGCGATTGGATGTAAGATACATTTTTTCTCCTTGCCAGGTTTGGCCTCTTAAGGATCAGGTTTGTAAATATCTGCTTCTTGTCATGGTTGCAGAGTTCTTCTTCAAGTGTTCGGAAGGTCTGACGGTCTCCGGTTGGCGGTTTGACAGGTTTAGCTTCTCAGGTGGGCCCCTCTCTTCCATTCTGCTTCGGCCTCCAGAGGACATCCCTCCTTAATATACACATATGTCTGAAGACAATTGTGGGTTAAGTCTATGGCTTTTCAGCTCTGCTCAGGATGGGTCATCCTGTTACAAATTTATAAAATGATTTTTACTCCCATTTTACCTTTTTGAAGATTTGTCTTTCCCTCTTGGTTCCCCAGTGTAGTTATGTGACATGCCCTGATCCTAATGCAATATCTTCCTTTAATGCATGGGATGGAACCTAAAAGACTTTCCCCCTTTGGGGTACTTTTCTTTATCTCCAGGAGAGCTCTGTGCTTATTTTCTTTGGTTTGCTTTCTAGGATCCCAAAGATGATATTAATTTAAATGTTTTAAATGTTTTATTGGACAACAGAGGCGTTTTTTACAGAGGAGTTTTTGTCCTATCCTATTAGTAGGAAAACTTTGTTTAAGGGTTTTTTTCCCCTCTTTAACCAGTTGGTTTTGGCGGCCTGTAAGGAACACTGGAATTGGCACAATTTCCTGTTTTCTTGCATTTGACGATGCCTTATAAGACAGTTTTCGGGCAAACTAGTCTTGGTCAATTCTCTTGCGATCAGCTGATTGATTTCATGAAAGCATAAAAATGTTTTTTCCTTTCCTATTATTTTATTATATTTTATTATATTGGCTCTATTGTATGGATCATGTTGTACTAATAAGATGCAAGGGCTTTGAACTTGCATAATGTGAGCCTCCTGTCTTGTCATAGAATAGCTAATCCCCCACACTAACGTGAGATGGGGGTTTAGATTCTATTAAAGACAAGGAGGCGATTATTATGCCACCCACCCACCCTGGATATGATGTGATATGACAATTGTGACGCGCATGTACACAGGTGGTTCAAGAGAGAACATTCTTTGGTTTGTTGTTTTTCCCAACCACCCACTCTTCTTGTTTGTTGTTCTTACAGCCACGAGTTGAGGTTCTCATCAGGAGTGTGGCTCGCAGTAACAAGTTGTGGAGTGCGTGATTTTGGATGAGAAGTCCTATCCAGAAGAACTTCGGCATAGATTCAGGCTGCGAGAAGGTGGAGATCTCCAGTTTCGTTGGATTCTTTCTCCGCGCTACGCAGTTCAACCGTTTCATTGGACTTCTGGTGCAAGACAGCTGCAGAAAGAGGGGTTGGGGTTAGAGTAATGGACATATATAGAAGAGGGTCCCTGCTCATTGGTCCCCTGCAGGGCATGACCTGTCCTCCATGATGGATTGGGGAGTTCCCCATACATTGACATTGAACTCTATCTAGTTGTGTTGTGGAAACTTTTTTTGTTTGTAAAAGTATTTTCTTTGCTGCTGTGGTTTCAGAGTAAAGATTGTAATGCATAATAATCGCCTCCTTGTCTTTAATAGAATCTAAACCCCCATCTCACGTTAGTGTGGGGGATTAGCTATTAATATTCATTGCCCAACCACCCCTTTGCCTTGCCCCAACTCCTTGAACCCCCCTGCCTTCGACCATGCTGCAATGTGTCCAAACCCAGTAGGCCATGCCTTGTAAACAAAGAGCTTACTCAAAACGATGCCACAACCACAAAGCCTTTCGCAAGTAGTGCAATCCAAGCACTATACATGCAACCTCACAAGGTTGCAACACCCTCGCCCCAGCGTGGTCCCAACTGCCAGAAAGCCCAAAATGACAATACCGAATTTCAAAACGAGACCCTCCTGCTCTTTCATAAAAATGTTTTTTTTTAATTTTATTTTTTTAAATTTCGCATAATATGATGCTACAACATCTGTAGTTTTGCCCCCTCGCCATGCGCTTCAACCCCTAAGTGCCCCTATACTCCCCCATCCAATTACGTGGCACCTCTACTGGAATTCTACCACGCCGTCACTCGGGGCAAGGGGCCACACCATGAAAGTACACAAACTGTTGGTTCCCCCCAGCTACTACTATGCCCATACCATCCCCGTGGTCAATGCATGTCAGGCTACTTTTGGTGAGCGATGCTTTGGGACAACATTTGGTACACGTCCCCGATATACCTATAGCCATTTCTCTATATAGCGCCTCGTGCCATATGCCTCTCATGCGTCCGCACCATCACATGTCCACGGTGAAGCAGACAAAACCGCAAGCAGCTCAAACGTTACAACATAGCGATAAAACATTTACCCCCCAGGCGGTTGTGCAAGACAATGTTGATAATATGCGTGCATCAGTTGTGCCTGCCCCATGGCATAATTACAGCCCTAAACCTACATGCTGCTTGCCTTTCGGCCGCTCTGAAGCACTCGTGTACGAGTGTGGTACAATTACCTTTCCATCCCATGTACTGCTGTCGCAAATTAACTGTGAGCAGGCAGGAATGTCGCTCCCTCCTTCAGGTAGCCTCTTAATGCCACGTTAGTAATGCACGAGCCGCATCCATGTCCTTTCATGGCCAATGTAAGTTGCATACTGGTTTAAATTCGCTGCCCCCCCTCCTTCACTCATTCCCCCTCTCTCCTCGTGCCACGACTCCCTATCAATACCATGTGCCAACCGGGACTCTCCCTGGCCCCTGTTATATCCGCCCTACGTCCCGCAGCGCGGTGACGTAGGGCAGCTAAATAAAGGCCCCGCCCCCTGGAGTGGGAGGCAGTTCCGGGTGAATGCAGACCAGCGTGTGTGTGTGTTTCTTCCGCGCTCCTGCCCACGCCGCGCTCAAGGCCGCGCGGCCTCCTGGACCGGAGCCAGCCCCTCGTGCTAGGCCTCCGGGAGAGCAGCATTTAACAATGGCGACGAGGAAGTGAGCGAGCATCCACGCGCTCCATCACCATTTCACACGCGGATGCCACATGGACGCTCTGTGTAAATTTTTGGACACCCGGTGGGGGCCCCCACGATCACGTGACCCCCACCCCCAAAAAAAAAAAAAAAATTTTCGTCACTCCCCTCCCACACCTCATCCTCAGGGGGTGAAAATTTTGTTTTCTCTTCTCGCTTGCCCCGGTCATCACCTGCGCAACGTCTCCTGCATGGCACAAGCGCCAATCAATCGGAGCACAGGTGCCGGTAGGTACTGGTACCACGTGGAACACTGCCTCACCACAGGGTGCGCACGAACCCAGAGGGTGGAGAATCGGTGACCAAGCGCACGCAACACCATGGCGACTGGGTCATCTACCCCGGGACCCTCAACACCGTCCAGGATGGCGGCAAACCTGTCAATGGCGTCACCACCGCCTCGCACGCAGGGGAGTTCGTCGACGTTGATCCAGCAATTCGACCCCTTCACAGACCCATCATCCAGTGGGCCCAGATGGCAGCTATGGCTACAAAAGTTCGAGATGGCCATGGAATGTAAGGACATCACGTCATCCAGAAAGATGAAGGCTCATCTACTCCTCAGCGTGGGCGACGAGGTGCTGCGCATCTTCAACTCCCTGGATGTGGATGACGGCCAGGACGCATACCGGAGTGCAAAGGACGCTCTAACAGCACATTTTCTCCCGCAACTCAATCCAGACTATGAAACCTTTATCTTTTGCACGACCATACAGGCCACCGATGAGACTCTCGACGCCTACCACACGAGGCTGAGGAAGCTGGCCATGTCGTGTGAGTTTACGAACACTGAAAGGGAGATTAGGAGGCAAATCATAAATGGAATTCACTCGGAGAAGCTGAGGCGTCTCGTGCTCAGTGAAAAGGGCATCCCTCTACAACGCATCCTGGAACTGGGTCGGCAGAGGGAGCTTGCCCACTCCAGGGCCGCCAACATGGAAGCGACCCTACTAAAACTCCAGCCGTCACCCTCCACAGCGATGGTCGCCCAAATCTCGGACAGACAATCAACAAGAAGCGAAAGTGGCAGCGGCTACACCCAGAACAGGTGGCAGCCTCAAGCACCAGGTCCAACAGAATGTGGATGGTGTGGGGGTCAAAGGCACGGAAGGCGAAACTGCCCGGCGCAAGGCACCACATGCGGAGCATGTGGCAGGAAGGATCACTACGCGAGAGTGTGCAGATCAGCGAACACGCCACTACAGCCTCCGCAGGAAAAAGGGCCATCAAAAAAAAGAAACAAGCCAGCGCGAGGAGGGTTGCGGTAGTCAACTCCTCGACTGAAGAGGAAGGGGATGACCTCTCAGCCCTACCACAAACAGCAGGCACGGAGAATGAAGGAAAGGGCCGAAAGGTATTCCTAGTATCAACACTGAACCAAGGGCCAGCATCGTCGAAAAGAACCGCCAGGCGACGAAAATGCGTGGTCAACATACAAGGCCAGGACATACAGATGACCATTGACACGGGGGCCTCGGTAAACGTCATGCCAACCACCGTTTTCCAAACCCTCGTGCCACCACCCGAGCTAAAATCCACAGACACTCGGCTATTTGCCTACGGCAGTCGGAAACCCTTACCAGTCATCGGGAGGTTCCGCACCACTCTTGAGCATGGCAAACAGAAGGTGTGGTCGAAGATCTACGTTGTCAAGGTGGGAATTGAAAGCCTGCTGAGCGGAGATGCGGCTGAAGACCGGGGCGTGGTCAAATTCATATGCCACATTGACGACGCGTCCGAGTAGAGAAATTCCTCAGGCAACACCCCAAGCTACAGAAGGGGATAGGCTGTCTCAAGGGAAAGACCATCAAACTACATATTGATCAATCAATGCAACCACGTGCGGTAAGACACCGAAGGACACCGTTCCACATGAGGGAACAGGTTGAGAAGGAGTTAAGGTCACTCGAAGCTGCTGGCATTATCGAAGAAGCCACGGGACCAACACCGTGGGTCTCCCCGATGGTGGTCACCAGGAAGCCCAAACAGCCTGGGAAAGTTCGGATCTGCATTGACATGCGCCTGCCCAATGCAGCCATAAAAAGAGAACGACACATAACACCCACAATTGATGAGATCATCACCGACCTCACTGGATCGTGTATGTTCTCGAAGGTAGACCGAAAGGCGGGGTACCACCAGCTTAAGCTCCACAAAGAGTCGCGCTATATCACCACCTTCTCAACCCACCTAGGTCTGAGGAGATACAAGCGCCTGAGCTTCGGCATATCATCGGCCGCGGAGGTTTTTCAACAGACCATCCAGGAGGTCATCAGAGGCATACCAGGGGTATTGAACGTGAGCGATGACATCCTAATACATGCACCGGACACCAAGGAACACATCACGAGACTCAAGACACTACTGGGCAGGTTGGAAAACGCTGGACTCACAATCCATCGAGAGAAGTGCGAGTTCCTAAAACCGGAAATAACTTTTTTTGGATACAGGTTCGACCGCACCGGCATATCACCAGACCCCCAGAAAGTGGCGGACATCCAAGCTGCCAGTCCCCCAACGACTCCCACCGAGGTGCGCAGTTTTCTGGGAATGGCCACCTACTGTGGCAGATTCATTCGGAACCTAGCGACCCTATCTGAACCACTGCGGGAGCTAACAAAGGCCAGCACCAAGTGGGACTGGGGCCCCGAATGCCAGAAAGCATTTGAGAGCATAAAAGACTCCCTATCAACTGATACCAAGATGGCCTACTATGACACGGACCTCCCGACAGAACTCTTTGTGGATGCCAGCCCAGTGGGACTTGGAGCGATCCTGATGCAGGTCACGAAAGACGGCACAAAAAGGTCGATTGCATATGCATCCAGGGCGCTCACAGCAGCAGAACAAAGGTATTCCCATATAGAAAAGGAGGCAATCGCCGTTCTATGGGGGTGTCGACACTTCCACATGTACCTATATGGGCGTAAGTTCACGGCGATCACCGACCACAAGCCCCTACTACCAATCTTCATTGGGTCCTCGGCGCACCCACCAGCCAGAATCACCAAGTGGCTGCTTCACCTCCAGCAATATGACTTCGTACTTGTATACCAACCGGGCAGTGGCAACCCCGCGGACTTCCTGTCGAGACACCCACGACCAGCCACCCAGCAGGAAGTGTTAGTCGCCGAGGAAACGGAGGAACACATTTGTCAAGTAATCCACACCATGAGGCCCAAGCGATAAACATTGAGGACATTGCAACAGAAACCCAAAATGACCCCTGTTGCGATCTGGTAAAAGATGCCATTATGTCAGGCAACTGGAAAGAATTCATGTCGCACACACGCAACAGAACCGAGGGGGCCAAGGAGTTCCTAGCAGGCATGTTCACGGTTCGACAAGACCTCTCAATCACTGAAGGAGGGCTCCTGCTAAGGGGTGACCGCATCATCATACCCCCAGGGCTGCAAGACAGAATAGTTGCCCTAGCGCATGAAGGACACCAAGGGCTCGCAAGAACAAAGGCCCGGGTCAGACACAGGGTATGGTTCCCTCACATCGACGATCGTGTTGAGGACCTAGTGAACACATGTCTACCCTGCCAAATAACGAGTGGGCCGCCAGACCCAGAACCAATCCTGTCGGCCGAGCGTGGCCGGGCACGATGGGAAGCCATCAGCATTAACTTTTGCAAAATCAGAGAGGGTCTACATCTACTGGTGGCAATCGATGATCACTCACACTATCCAGAGGTCGAGATACTGGAGTCCACCGCCGCGGACGTGGTCATCCCGGTGATAGAAAAGATGTTTGCCACCCATGGTCTGCCCACGACCATTAAGAGTGACAATGGACCCCCGTTCACAGGGGAGGAATTCAGGTCATACCTACAGGAACTGGGCATCAAATACCACCACATCATGCCAAGGTGGCCACAAGCTAATGGGGACGTCGAGCGATTCATGAGGACCATCAACAAGGTACTCAGAGTATCAAAGGCAAACGCCAGCCTGTGGAGGATCAGCCTATTCCGGTTCCTAAGGAACTATCGGGTCACCCCCCCACAGCACCACGGGCATACCACCTGCTGACCTTATGTTTGGAACTATCATAAACTCATCGATTCCCCATCATCCAAGCAGGACCCCTGACGACGTCGACAATGCACGCGTGGAAGCGAGGAGAACACGTGCCAACGCTCACATGAGCGTCAAGAGACAAGCAAGGCCCTCAAACCACAGAGTGGGTGACCAGGTCATCATGTTGCGAAATCCCACGAAATCCAAACTAGACACCAGGTACGAGGAGCTGCCATGGACTATCAGCAACCGGCGCGGGACCATGATAACTGTCACCCGGGGAGGTCGGAAAGTAACAAGGAACGCCTCCTGGTTCAAGCCCGTGCCTCAGCATTTCTGGACGGACTGCGAGGGGCCTCACGACGACAACGAGCAACAAAGCAGCGACGTGCCGGCGCAAGACCCCGAGGAAGAATCCGCAGGGGATCGCAGCTGGCAATCACCGAGACTGCCCAGCAGTGAGGACACATGCAGCGAAGGTGAGCAGACTTACGAACCGAGCTGGGACAGCCCCCAAGCGAAGCGGTACAGTCTGAGAAAGACCACAAGACCGCCTGCAAGGCTGAATGACTATGTATGCTAAGCCAAGAACAGTGGCTGGAGTTTATAGTTGATCACGTTTGTTTGTGTTGTTTGTTAGGTTGATTTGAAATAAAGGAGGAATGTTATATCCGCCCTACATCCCGCAGCGCGGTGACGTAGGGCAGCTAAATAAAGGCCCCGCCCCCTGGAGTGGGAGGCAGTTCCGGGCGAATGCAGACCAGCGTGTGTGTGTGTTTCTTCCGCGCTCCTGCCCACGCCGCGCTCAAGGCCGCGCGGCCTCCTGGACCGGAGCCAGCCCCTCGTGCTAGGCCTCCGGGAGAGCAGCATTTAACAGCCCCCTTGCTGCCATATCCCACAAGGGCCCGAAGCCCCTACAACCCACCCGCCCTGAGAATCCCAGCAGCCCAGCCCATGTATGTCGCGGCCCTTTGTTTCTGCTAGCTGGGCTATATTATGCTCGTCAATTCCTTCCTTTATGTCTTTGGCCGGGGCTCCTCTCCTCCTCAACTGCCACCCCCCCCAAACCGGGCCCATTGTCGTTGGCCAGCAGCAGCCCATCCAATGCTTGGCCTCCCCATAGAGTGTCCATCTGTCCGCTGGCCGCGTTGCTCAACTCCTCCCAGTGCGCCCCCTGCCCTGCACCCTACAACTGCGCCGCCATTATCCACGAGGCTGCCCACCTGGTCTGAGCCCTGCCTCGTTTTCTTATGCCAGGGCCCAACGTCCAACCAAATATGCCTACCTAACATCCTTCAAAGCGGTGCCATTGCACCCATTGCCTGTCGGGACCTGCGGTCCCAGCAAATAAGTGCAATGTCACGCGATACCCTCGATGCCACGGCACACCCCGTTACCTGCGTGGTATGTGGTTTCACAAGTCCTACGCACCCAACCCCTCCCAGCGGGTCTAGAAGAAGCAATAGCCTCCTTAACTATGTGATGACAGAGCTAAATTGACAACCTTTGTAGGGGCGCGTTGTAAACCATATTCCCTCATCATCCGCATGTGAAATTCTCCCAACAGTCATTTTGCACATCGCATCCTCGACCCAGCTGTGTGTGCATCAAACGCGCTGCAGCGAGAGGTATAAAAGCACCGCAGGACGGGCAGCGAGCAGGGAGGGTGCGCGCTGATTGGACTGGCCCGTGCCATCCTACCGTAACCTAGAAGTCTGATATGCCGCTATAATGTATGTGCGTGCCATTTTGGACGTGCAAATCTACATTGCAGCCTATAAAATCTCTGTGCTAAAACACTCTCAGCAAGGTCACAAGTGTCTAGTTCAGCCCCTCAGGAGAGACTTGCCAAATGTTATATGTCGGTGGACAACACAAACTTCGTAACCACTGTCCAGCGCGATGTAAAAACCTGTGCAGCTCGCCAGCATTCTGGGAGTTGTAGTCTCAAATACCCATCCCTGCCAGCTGTTTGCGTCCACCGTACAACATTGTTTTCATTTTAGGGGTATAAGCAGTATTTAAAATATATGCTCTGTTAAACGGATTGGTTCAAGAAACCCGGAAGCAATATATCGCCCCCTGTTACATGTCTCCCCTGTTGGGAGGCATGGTATCGCCCAAGTGTGTTGTTGTGGTCACGTGGGGAACCACGTGACCAAGTTAATAAAGTGAACGAGCCGCTTCCGGCTCAGCAGTCCAGACCAACTCGACTCCATGGTGTGCGTGTGTTTTGTTAGCGCCATGCTGGCGCCTCACCACGTGTGCTGGGCCCAAGGACGGGGCCCAGCTCCAGGACGGTGCCCCTGCCGGGCAACACTGTCCCTGTGTGTTCCCCTAGCCCTTTGAGTCAGGCCAGGGTGATGACCCCGGCCTGGGTGCCCCCAGAGCGGGGGCCGCGGTAAGCTGGTTGCCACCTGGCCATGTGCGGAGCTCCAGATGTCCCCGGAGCGGGTGGGATGAACCCCCACCCCTAATCTAGCGGTGTGATCGCCGCACCTGTGTGTGCACTGTCGGGTGCCACCTGACCCGAGTATGTGGCTGCCCCGTGATCCGGAGCAGCCCCCAACACCCCCCACAATACAGAGAGCACTCTTGGCGTGACAAAGGAGCTATTCTTGGGTGCATGCAAGCTGCCCCAGTGTGCAGGTTAACATTGCTGGGATCAGTCGCACAATAAAATTAAGCAAAGAACGAAATGTAAACAAATTGGGCATTGAATCGAACAGGACCCATTGCCCCCACCCTCCTATTCTCGCCCGCCCGCATTGCTACATTCGCCAGAAGGCCAGTGTGGTATACAGCGCCTGCATCATAGCCCCCACCAGTCGCCATTGGCCACAAAGGTTTACAACCACTCGCCCCCCCTCGCAGCGCCAATAATGTACATATTTCCCCAGCTCCACGTGCATCATGACTACCGATCGATTTGTGGAATGCACATTAATACTGAAACCCCTTTTTTGGCCAGCCTGCCGTTTAACCTGACGCGTCAACCTTGCACAAACAGGCCCCGGCACCCCACCTGAGATTCAATGAACATTCCCCAACTCTCTCAATTATAGGATTTGAAGCTGTTAATGTTGTTGGGGCCCATGTCGCTACCCCGAGAACCTTCAGCAAGTGATACAGAACAATAGCACTCTCCAACGCAAGGTTGGCCTCTTTGCCGCGCTCCAAGCGGTCGACCGGCCTGTGCTTTGCCCTCGCGAACCACTCCATCCCACCCCCCTTGCTCAATCGAGTCCCCCCACTGTGATCCTGCTTTTTCCCCCTCCCACCATTCACCGGAAAGTGCGAGAAATTACCTGCCCCAACCCCCCGTGCACGACGCCCATTCTGCTTTGCCCTGTGTTGCTGACCACGGTTTATATATATTTGTGGCCTGTGGTGGGGGATCGGAGCGGCATGAAATACTTAACCCTCCCCCAGCTAACAACCCAAGTGCCATTTAAACTTAAGTTGCCCCCCGAACTCCCTGGTGCACGCGCTCCGTGCCCCCGTGAACGCTGCATGCCCCCGCCCAAAGACTTACGCACAGCGCCTCGCAGCCCCCAACCACCCAGCCAACCTCCCATAAAACATCACTACCCCCCGTGCGTATCCATGTTTTCGCGGATGGCCTTAATGTGGCCCCCAAGCCCACCCCGCATTTCCGACGAGCACCGGTTCCTCCCCCCGCATGTAGCCGGCAACCACCATTATGGATCCGTGACCCCTCCCTACTGCGTCCGACCTTCGTTCACATGTACTTCGCATCATTCCTGACCGGAACCGGACCTGCATGCACTGGAAACCGAAACCCCGACCTCCAACTTTCCACTGGAACGAACCAAGGCCACAGCAACACCTAACGCAGGACAGCAACAAGACAACAGCAACTTTGACTAGGAGTCATCAGAGAGAGGCCCAAACTACACTTCCTGGGTTATTTATAGCGCCTCTGGGCGCGCTTGGGATGACGTCACCCCCACACCTCCTCCTGGGTGGGGGAATGGTTGGCTCCACGCCCCCCGACTCCCCTTCCCACCGTACCTCATGAAGGAGTCGGCACTAAGGGGGGCCCCCGCCGAGGGGCCCACCTTCGTAGGGCGCGGGAGCCCGACGGATCACGTATACAATGGCTGGGTACGTAACTTTGTAAAGGTACAGTCTTAGTAAATCCCATAACAAACGAGTGCCCATTACCAGTTCACAGTACCTTGCCAGCATCACATTGCAGACTTCAAATACAGCAAATGACAAAGTGCCCATTGTCAGAACACAGTGCATAAATGAAGCGAACATTTCCTTCCATTTTTTTTTCCTGAGGGACTGACGAACAGCTTCAAAGTTCCTGATTCGTCCCATCTGCCTTCACAGCAGCTTCGGTTCATCTTAAAAATAAAACAAAATCTTCTTGTTGCAACTCCAATGGGAATCTCATGCTTCCTGCATGCACGTCAGCACGGCATTAGGGCCTTTTTTCTAAGGTTCTCCTACGCATTGCAGCTCCAAGCCTCCAACAGGAAACAATAGCGCAGGGCAATCTACGTGCCTTCCAGCCCAACGACAGCAGCGGGAATGCAGGAGGACACCATTGGATGCACGCCACCCACGGTCCTCCAGGCACCCTCTAGCTTGCCCAAACTTCACCGGCTGCAGAACTTCAGCTGGCTGCATTTTTCATTTCTTCTCAGCACACTACACGCTCACGACTTCACTTGCTACTAAAATCTTCATAAGTACACCAATGCCAGCATCGTGTACATGCTTCTTCTGGCTGCCTGCACACCCACTTGTGCCCTGCAGGACTTACACTTCTCTTGGGCCATCCAGACCCCTGCCAGCATGGATTTCTTCGCTTTGCACTAGCTGCGTGCTCTCCTTCCTTACTTTTGAGGCCTCTCTTCTCCTTCTTTTAAATCTCCTTCTCTCCTTCCACTCTCCCACCTGTCTTCAGGATTCACTTGACTACTCCTCGTCACCAATTGATGTAGTTTAGTTTAGTTTAGTGTGTTTATTTGTAGAATGCAGATGAACCCTAGGGTAACTGGGTGCTAGTTCTTTAAGATCAACAGGAATTACAGAATGTTGCACATACCTGGAGCGTAAAATACAATACAGTGAGTGGTTTGAGGGTCCTAGTCACACAGTGGTCCGAAGTGAGGCAGAATGGGTTGTGGTGGGACCTGGTTACAGATTGGTTTGCCGCAATTGTAGCATACATTTAAGCAAAGATCCAGATAACAGAATAGCTTACATAGGACTTAAATAGTATGAGTACCGAGGCCAGACTATTGTTGGGTTATGAGCAATTCCTTGACTTTGGCTCTAAATGACCAGAATGAGGTGTCAGCTCAGATTTTCAGAGGTAATGCATTCCAGTGTTTTGCTGCTAGTACAGGAAAGCTAGCACCCCCAGCTGTTTTCAGGTTGATTTTCAGTATTTTTAGTTGGTGTAGGTAGGGGGTTCTGGTTTGTCTAGTAGAGTTCTGTATCGTGAATTTGTCTGAAAGGTATCGTGGGGCTGTCAGGTATAGGGATGTGTGCATAATTACCAGCACGCGTAGTTAAATTCTCTCACAGATGGGGAGCCAGTGAGATTCCTTTCTGAAGGTGGAGAAGATGGGGAAGATTGACAGCACATCGGAAGGCATTATTTTGGAGTATCTGTAATCTGTTTAAGTTGTGGTTCATGGAGCCAAGGAAGAGAGTGTTGCAATAGTCCAACGTGGACAATATGAGGGCTGTGGCCAATGTGAAGTACCTGCTGGTAGATAAGAACGGTTTACAGGCATTTATACGTTTATTGGTATATGAAGTGGAAGAGATGGTGGCCTTGATTTGCTTTTTAAGGGAAAGAGTAGAGTCAAGGTACACCCCCAGTGTTTTGACTTCTTTCGACACTTTTATGATGTTGCCATCAATGGAAAAGGTTGGATATCTGGGGTCCAGTTTGTTGAGACGGGGCTGTGAGCCGGCAATAAGCAGTTCCGTCTTATTATCGTTTAAGCAGAAGCTATGGGTGGCCATCCATGCTTGGATTTCAAGGTAGATCTCATTCAACTTTGCAGCACCTTCGTCGTAGCTCCCCGTGAGGGCAATGAGGACCTGGGTGTCGTCAGCATAGTTAGTATATGTAACACCCAGGTCATCGAGGCGGTCAAAGAGGAGCTTAAAGAAAACATTGTAAAGTGTAGGGGAGATACAGGAACCTTGGGGAACTCCACATTGGATTGGGACAGGGCCGGCAGCGGCGCCTCCAGATGGGGCAAAAACCTTAGTGGTTCTGTCCGATAGGAAGGACCAAATCCAATTGGTGGCATCCTGGGAGAATGCAGCAGCTGAGGAAACGTGTTCGGTGAGAATTTGGTGATCGACTAAGTCGAAGGCTGCAGATAGATCCAACAAGAGCAGGATGGTGAGTTTTTCGTTGTGTTTGGCTTCATCCATTTGGATTTTTAGATCCAGGAGGGCTGTTTGCGTCCCGTGCCTAGCCCTAAAGCCAGATTGTCGCAGTCCTAGAAGGTTGTTGTCTTCCAAATGTTGTTGTACTGGTATATGAAGTGGAAGAGATGGTGGCGTTGATTTGCTTTTTAAGGGAAAGAGTAGAGTCAAGGTACACCCCCAGTGTTTTGACTTCTTTCGACACTTTTATGATGTTGCCATCAATGGAAAAGGTTGGATATCTGGGGTCCAGTTTGTTGAGACGGGGCTGTGAGCCGGCAATAAGCAGTTCCGTCTTATTATCGTTTAAGCAGAAGCTATGGGTGGCCATCCATGCTTGGATTTCAAGGTAGATCTCATTCAACTTTGCAGCACCTTCGTCGTAGCTCCCCGTGAGGGCAATGAGGACCTGGGTGTCGTCAGCATAGTTAGTATATGTAACACCCAGGTCATCGAGGCGGTCAAAGAGGAGCTTAAAGAAAACATTGTAAAGTGTAGGGGAGATACAGGAACCTTGGGGAACTCCACATTGGATTGGGACAGGGCCGGCAGCGGCGCCTCCAGATGGGGCAAAAACCTTAGTGGTTCTGTCCGATAGGAAGGACCAAATCCAATTGGTGGCATCCTGGGAGAATGCAGCAGCTGAGGAAACGTGTTCGGTGAGAATTTGGTGATCGACTAAGTCGAAGGCTGCAGATAGATCCAACAAGAGCAGGATGGTGAGTTTTTCGTTGTGTTTGGCTTCATCCATTTGGATTTTTAGATCCAGGAGGGCTGTTTGCGTCCCGTGCCTAGCCCTAAAGCCAGATTGTCGCAGTCCTAGAAGGTTGTTGTCTTCCAAATGTTGTTGTACTGGTATATGAAGTGGAAGAGATGGTGGCGTTGATTTGCTTTTTAAGGGAAAGAGTAGAGTCAAGGTACACCCCCAGTGTTTTGACTTCTTTCGACACTTTTATGATGTTGCCATCAATGGAAAAGGTTTGATATCTGGGGTCCAGTTTGGTGAGACAGGGCTGTGAGCCGACAATAAGCAGTTCTGTCTTATTATTGTTTAAGCAGAGGCTATGGGTGGCCATCCATGCTTGGATTTCAAGGTAGATCTCATTCAACTTTGCATCACCATCATCGTAGCTCCCCGTGAGGGCGATGAGGACCTGGGTGTCATCAGCATAGTTAGTATATGTAACGCCCAGGTCTTCGAGGGGGTCAAGGAGGAGCTTAGTGAAAATATTGTAAAGTGTAGGGGAGATACAGGAACCCTGGGGAACTCCACATTGGACTGGGACAGGGCCGGCAGCGGCGCCGCCAGATGGGGCAAGAACCTTAGGGGTTCTGTCCGATAGGAAGGACCAAATCCAATTGGTGGCATCCTGGGAGAATGCGGCAGCTGGGGAAAGGTGTTCGGTGAGAATTTGGTGGTCAACTAAGTCGAAGGCTGCAGATAGATCCAACAAGAGCAGGATGGCCAGTTTGCCGTTGTGTTTGGCTTCATCCATTTGGATTTTTAGATCCAGAAGGGCTGTTTGCATCCCGTGCCTGGCCCTAAAGCCAGATTGTCGCAGTCCTAGAAGGTTGTTGTCTTCCAAATGTTGTTGTATTTGGAGGTATTGTAAAACATAAGTCATTGCAGTCCTCAGTTGCTGACAATTTGTAAAACAGAATGACCATGTTTATATAGCTAGATACCAGACATCACTCCCACACTATACGTGCCTAGACATCTCGTGGCAGATCAATCACCCCTCCGTTACTTCTGTGGTAATTTCCCAGAATGGGTCAGAACGGCATATGCAGAGAGTAAAAAAAGGCAGTCGTTGTCATAATACATCACATCTCATGTCACTGAAAGCAAATGCTATTTGTAAAATGAGGAAGAAAGCGAGCAGTGCAAACGATTACTGTGTACAAAGGTTTAGAACATGAGCAGAAAATGGAAGTGTTTCTGCCAGTCTCATTTTATTAATAAAATGGTTTATTGTAACTTCTCATTAATGTCAGCGGAATCTTCTCCCATCTGGGTTGAGCTGATGTACTTTCAACACGCATATCTCGGTGAGAGGTCATGCTGTTTATCTCATCAAACGTGAGGCCTAATGTTTTAGCTTTGTGTGTTAAAGCAGAAAGGCCTAATCTTTTGAATGGCGTTTGTAAATGGCCCCTAGTAGATTATGTTTTGTAGCAGGCTCTCCTTCAAGCCATATTGTTATGAATTGATTAACAGATAAAATCAACATTTTCACAGTATGCTACTCTGTCTAGTATTTTTAGGAGGAAGGGGACCGTTGTGATGGGCCTATGGTTGGTGGGAATGTTGGGGTCTAAGTTTGGTTTTTTGAGCAGGGGTCGGGCCCACGCCTCTTTGAGGTTGTTCAGGACTGCCACGTTTTTGAACGAGGCAATGATCAATGAGGTGATGCGAGTTGTATCCTGGGCCAGTTATGTACAAGGAGCAGGAACCAGGCTGACCCAGGTGAGTATAAACAGGAACATGCTTTATGTCTCTTTGTTACATAGTATAGGTAAGAAAGTAGGAGAGAAGATCTGCAGGCCTCTACCCAGGTTCCCTGCCCAGCTCCAAGTCCCAACCACCAGTTCCTGGAACACTCAGGTGCCCCAACACTCCAAGCTCCACATGAGCATTCCACAAGGCCCCTGCACTCACAGATACAATCAAACATAACATCCAGGATACTACACTCTTCATTTTTCTCCTCATTTTCCAATCGCTCCTGTACTGTATCCTCAGTCAGTAATTCCTCCTGCCTCTTGCTGAACGTTTGCATGCCGTGAAGGCTCTAGGCCCATTGCTATCTTCTGTTTATACATTTCCTCTTTCATTCATCATGCATTTTTTTGCTCTAAATTGTCACTTCTATACAGATGATTTTTAAACCTTTCTCACTTTTCCCTCCTTCAACACTTGATTTCATATGTCTTTGTCTGTCTCTCAGTTGTTAATCTTTTGATGCTCACCTACTCCTTTCCATTTAAATTAATCAAAAATGGAAATAAATTTCTTTCCTGCTCTATACCCTCATAACTGTCCTCCCCTTCTTCCTATGTTCCTCCCTATTTATTGAATCCCCCTCTTTTCCTCTGCTTGTACACTTGGCGTCTTTTTTTAACATTAACTCATTTTCATTAACCACATTTCCTCTGTTGCTTTTCAACTTTAAAACATTCTCAACCCCTGCCTGCTCTTTTCTCATTTTCTCTGACATAGAGAGTGTTATTTGTACACATTTCTCATTGATTAATGCTCCTCATTTACCCCAACTTAACAATGATACCACTTCATGCTATCCTTTTCTCCTTTTTCTGCTCCAAACTCCTTCACATAACTATACCTCTCTTGCTGATTTTCACTGGCTTTCTTTCCCTACCACCTTCAGTTCTGCCACCTCTGTATTCTGCATGAATGTTCTCCCTCCTCCCGAGCTCACCTCTCTTGTCACCCTCACCTCTCTCTGACACTTTATTTGATCATCATTTCTCATTCTATTGATTGCATCCTGCCTCCACTATGCCCAGTCCCATTTCTGATCTTTTGCCCTTATGGCCCTGAAACTTTGGAATGCTCTTCTGTATTCTCTACATGCCTAAAATCTTGCTACCTCTCACAACTTACTTAAACCTCACTTTGTTTCGCCGGCTACCCACCCTACAATGTTAAATCAGGGGGACTGTCTCTGATTCTTTTTTAATTTAAATTGACATATAAATAATGTACAATCGATAATAACCAATGCCTTGACACAGCGAAAAACAGAGATCATCTTCTATGGAGTCCACACTCCTCAATCCGTAACCTTCAAATGGCTCCCCTTATTGGGCTTTACTCCTACCCCATATGTAAAATAAAATAGAAATATTTGATGAAGAAGAAAAAAAAATGACTTCCCTAAATTAACCAAGTATCTAAAAAATGTACTACCGATCCAAGTCTTAAAGAAAATTGTACTTACCTCTGTGGGATGTATTGGCCCACTCCGCTATGCTATGCGGCATCACCCTGCCAGTTATGGGAAAAGAAACAGCAACCATGGTGGCAAAACCCTTGTGTGCGCCAAAAATCCTACACAAACCTACAAAAACCATGTCATTCAGCACACAAAAAGAGGGATGCACAACCTGCCACCCATGGTGCATGTGCAGAAAAGGTGCAAGTGGGCTCCATGACCAGCAAACAGAGTGCAGAGAGAAAAGCAGCACTTTGCAAGTGAAACCAAAATGTGCCTACAATTGTCATCTGTTTTGTTGCCAAAAACTCCAAAATGCCTATACACAACAATTTTCAACATTCACAACCTTGCCTGGTGCTAACTTTCATGTATCAAATGAAGCATTGTGAAACATACAAAGTCCGAAAAACTGACAGCCTCTATGCCAAAATCCGGGTGCAGTACCCAGGGATGCCTGAATGACAGCTGTCAGAGGAGTACTAAGGCAGCTTTAAAATGACCTAAAACTCAAAAGCCTGCTGAATTAACAAACATAAACAAGATTGTTGCCAAAAAGGAATACAGATTTTAGTTGTTTTTGATTCCACCAATTTTAAGGCCAAGGAAGAAATGTATTTGTATGTGATACAACAAATGTGGGTTTTGCTAAGTTTAAGAAGTAATTAGCTTGGCTGAAGTTGAAAAAAACTGTGAAAGCAGGTTTCTTCCCAGAAGGAGGGCCTTCCCCTCAGCAGAAACTCACAGGGAGGTGTGAATTGCAGGGTAGAACAGAATCTGGTCTACAGAGAGCAAAGGAACAATGACCAAGCTGCAGCACAAGAAATTGGAAGTGTGAAGCGGGTCGTAAATGGCCTCTGAAAGGAACAAGCAAGGAGGAGCATACTCCTGGACTGCAGGGAGACAAAAAGAGGCAGAGCCAAGTGACCATCTGTTGCTGAACATGAACAAAGAACACTTTTTAAAAGATGTATAACTTGCTATTCAAAATGGTGAAAAATATAAAAATGGCAGAGTTGTTCATTTAATTTCTGGCTGCATATGTGAAGAGGCGGCAGAACTGTGTGACATGTTCTGGACAGGAATGGCAAGATATGTGATTTTACGCAAAATGTATTACTGTTAGAATTGTGAAAATCTACATGCATATCCCTATGTTAAACACGCAAACATGTGCAAATTTGCAGAAAAATGCGAATGTGTGTTCATAGTGAAAAGGGCAACATTCTGTAGAAAGCGAGACAAGTTCCCACAGCTACGGGGTTTTGAGGAATAGCTGCCATGTAAAATATGCAATCTGTGTAGGGTGATTTTTATAGAGGTTGCACAAAGGCAAAATATGTATATTGCCAAAATTAGACTTTGTGTTCCAGTGGCTAGGGGTGGATTCTCAGCATCATAAAATTGTACCATAAAGATGACACTCTGTTTCTCTCCTCCTATCAAGGCAGAGAGTAGACTCTGACCCAATCACCTTTCACAGGGGCAAGCTTAGCTAAGCCGTCCCCTACACCCCTTTGTGATGTCATTTATCAGGCATAGAGACAGCTGAGAGTACATAGGGACTCACTGTTCCAGCCACCTTCCTGATTCCGGCGAAGCACTCTGATCCAGCTTTCTACATCCAGATTTAAATATTCTTCCAGATCCAGATGCCAAATGTCTTGCCAGCAATAGAGACTATTGATTTCCAGCAAGGCCCCATCTTCAAATGTATTCTCCCCACCCAGTAAAGCGTTATGTGGTGTGAGAAGGCCCTTTTGAACCAGTATCCAGAAATTCTCTGGCTTGCCACCACTAGGCTTGCCTGAGGAACTCGCCCTCCAGCTGATCCAAATACCCACAGACTAGGAGAGCAGATCCTGTGCCAATCCGGTGACCGGCCTAGATGATCCAGTCCCGTGCCTGGTGTGCTGTTTTTCCTAGATCAGACCCAGTCCTGACTAGAGCTGACGGTCCCTGTCCAGTGAGTATAAATAGGAAGAATTGTGTCGCATAGCGTATGTGCTTTGCATAGTCTTGTCCCTATCTTAAACCCATCATATCTTTCATTTAGAACCAGTATTGTTAGAACTATCATTGCACAGACTCTTCTCTCATGTGTGTTCCTAAACCCTAACTTCCTATTGATTGATTAAGAAAGTAATTCCCAAACCAAACAGAAAGTAGAGTATCACACCTGAACTGTTATGAGTGGCCGTGAATGACCTTCCTGTGTGGCATTCTATCTTTTGGTGGTCTTTAATATAGCATAAGAAAACCTATCTGTCAATTCAAAGTACATTCCTGTTTTCCATTCTCGCGCCTATCTTGAAAAAACGACCTGTGCTAAAACCTCTGTATCTCACTCAGTTTATGTGATAGAAACAAAATTTCAACTCCTACTTATAGCCGGCATCCATAACAAGTCAGTGCGATTCTCACGTTATTGCGAATATCACACAATTAAAAGTTTGCCGCAAATTTAAAGATTTTAAAGATTTTACACGTGTAAAATAGCTCTAAACTGCTTCCAACTTGGATTTTAAGATTTCAAATGTTTTCTTCTGACTAAATCATTGCTTGTATATGTGTGCAACTATTCAAAGTGGCTCCCATAGAAATTTGTAACAATTTCAGTATTTTTAACAAGATTTGGTGTTTGCCCAGTCCATTCTAAAGACAATCTTAAAAGCCATTCTGACAGCTGGACAGTCAACTCCGTTTTCTCTTGTGTTTGAAAGGGGGAAAGTGGGACTGATATTCTGTTTGATTTGGGCCATTCCTGAATACCTGCTCTTCCTCCTATCTCTTTACATTGCCTATTGGGGGGTTGAGGGGTGTTGCAGGGGGAACTGCTAACCACAGTGCTAACTGATCTTAACCAACACAAAAGTATTATTTTCTGTGCTGCATTGTTTTGGCTTATTACTCATTCCTAGTGTATTAAAGACATTATTCAGTGTTCTCTCATCCCATTGGTGATTGTTGTTTATCTATTAAAACATAATGCGATAACATTTAAATACATAAATACATGTTTACCTTGCAAACCAGCCTGATTCCTGGTTCAGTGTAACCCGGCGGGGGGGGGGGAGTTCCAGGAGAAGGGTGTGGTATATCGTTCAGAATATTAAACTTTTAGACAAAAATAAATAAGGATTTCAGTTGTGCACTACATGCTGAGCTTTGACTTGGGTGTGTGCCAGATTGAAATCACCTACAGCTCAAAATGCCCCAAAAGGTTGAAGTGACCAGGGCAGTAGTTCTCTCAAGACTAGAGTACTACAATGACACCTTCTTGGGACTGTAGTTTAAAGTGGAGAGGGGCCAGAATGATGGATCACTTAAGCCATGAATGTGCCCGTATCACCAGCGACCATGACAAGGGGATGATTATGGAATATAAGTAGTTATCTACCCCATTGAGCGACAGCACACCACAAATGTCATAGAGTTTCACAAATACCAGGAACACCATGTGAACTGGCCCAAGACTGAGTTTTAAATAATTTCAAATCCACAGTAGGAAATGCTGAAAGCTCAAGATCTTATAAATTATGGATATGCATATCCAAAAATCAGAAAATGCGCAAGTGTGTCACAAATGTGATTACGCTAATAAGAGAAAACTGCCTGTGCTGTTGAAAAATTAATTTTGAAGTTATAAAAGTCAAGTGAATTATCCTGTCATTGTATACGATGGTTCCATATTTTCCAAAGAAGCACCTTTCTGCTGCACATGAAGAAATAACCCACATGCAGATTTTAAACTTTACACCAGAGAAAATATGCTTAAAAGATATAATTTTATGGAAATTGCTAAATGTAGCTATGTTTGGCATTCTCAAGCAAACACATGTTTTGTTCTCAGCCGTGTAATGTGGCAATGCACCTTATGTAAAGCAGGTCAAATAGGTAAATAAAAACAGTATATTTATTTCCAACAGCAGGGGGATTTTGTATCAGAGCCATGTGCAAGATTCATTTCAGGATTCCATTACCTCTGCATCCATCCTTGCCTCATCGCAGTCCTCACTAAATGAAGAAGGCTCCCTGCCTTCCTAGACAGAAACCAACGAAGCTGTCAACATTTCCTATCTTTTCCCCAACTCCCTAAGGGGTGTATAAAGCCCTGCCCCGCCTTGTCCCCTGCCTGTGTTTTTCTGTCTCTATGCAGAGACCAACAAAGATGCTGGCACCAGGCTGTTGTCAGTTCCAGATGCATATTTACGAAAGGTGTGAAGGGGTCAAGAAGAGGTTGTGCTGTTGCGGACTTCAGACCCCATGCTTCCCACTTCCATCTCCCCACCTTCCCTTTATCCAGGCTATGCTGTTGCAGGTCTGGGGGTCTTGTCTATCCCTTAATCCTTATACATGCCATACCATTGTGGTCCATAAAAAGGGAAAATAATGAAGTTCACAGTCGTTGAGGTGGAGTTGGTAGATTACTGCATATCCGAATTGGTCACAGGAGAATTGGTCGCAATTTCTTGCAATTTGACGCATATATGTGTGGGGGCTGGGTTTAGGGATATAATTAAAGTAAAGGGTTTAGTGGGGCTGCCGGGGTCTCCCCCCTGCATATATATGTGGCAAAATGTACCTGTCAAAAAATAAATGCGACCAATTCTCCAATGACCAATTTGATTCGATGTAATCAACCCAAACCGATGAGGTCATGCCCCTCATAGTCATGCTGTTGCAGACGCCAGGCGAAACATGATTTGTGAGCATTTTTGCCCCTTGTAGTTGCGCTTCTGCGGACGCAAGGTGGGTCGCAAATTGCAATTAAAGGAATGTAACTACACCACACAATCTGTGTTGATTCTGGGAGGTTACAAATCTGACTTTAAATCATTTGGTTCCTGGTGTTAGCCTTCCCCATGGCGTACCAGCTATAGGAACATGAAAAAAATGTGTGTCGGGTCGCACACTTGCAGATCCTGTTTGGGCATCTGCTTGTTTACAGATGAAAAGGGCACAGAATGCATTGCTATAGGTTCTAGATGCTGTAAGAGAAAGCTGCACACACCTCACAAACTGACTTAGCTTGTGGATGCTGTCACATACAGGTAAAAGGTTATTCCACTTATAATGTTCAAGCAGATTCTGCACTTTGTTTAATAGAAAGGCTGTGTGGGTTTTTTCTTTTAATAAGCATTTTTTTTAGGAATCGCTTTCATGGCTGCAAGGCCACAGTGAAACAGAGTGCTTCAGACAGTATAAGGTGGGGCCACCATTGGTGTTCCAGTCCCCAACTCCAAAACAATAATAATAATAATAATAATAATAATAAATACAAATATAACCACGATTTTGTGTAAGTGATTTCAATCCAGCACACACGCAAGTCAACGCCTAGCATGTAGTGCACAACTGAAATCCTTATTTATTTTTGCCTAAAAGTTCTTTATTCTGAACGATATACCACTCATATCACGCCCTTCTCCTGGAACCCTCCCGGTCACACTGAACCAGGAATCAGGCTGGTTTGCAAAGTTAAATATTTATTTATGTATTTAAAATGTAATCACAATTTGTTTTAAGAGGTACACAACAATAACCAATGGGGTGACAGAACACTGAATAATGTCTTTAATACACTAGGAATGAGTAATGAGCAAAATAAATGCAGCACAGAAAATAATACTTTTGTGTTGGTTCAGATCGTATATCACTGTGGTTAGCAGTTCCCCCTGCAACACCCCTCTACCCCCAATAGGAAATGTAAATAGATAGGAGAGAGAGCAGGTATTCAGGAATAGTACAGATCAAACAGTGTCTCTTTAATACACAAGGAGTAAGTAGTGAGCAAAACAATTCAGCACAGAAATACTTTTGTGTGGGTTCAGATCAGTTAGCACTGTGGTTAGAGGTTTCCTCTGCACACCCCTCAACTCCCAATAGCCAGTGTAAAGGGATAGGAGGAGAGAGCAGGTATTCAGGAATTGCAGAAATCAAATGGAACATCAATCCCACTTTCCCCTTTTCAAACACAAGAGAAACAGAATTGACTGTCAAGCTGTCAAAATGGCTTTTAAAAAGTTATCTTTAGAATGGACTGGGCAATAACACCAAATATGATCAAACTTGCTGAAATTGTTCTAAATTCTTACGGGAGCCGCATTGGATAGTTGCACATAAACACAAGCAATGATTTAATCCCAAGAAAACATTTGAAATTTTAAAATTCAAGTTGGAAGCAATTAAAAGCTGTTTTACACGTGTACAAATTTCCCAAAATGAAAACGGGAGAATCACATTGATTTGGAATACTGGACAGGGTCAGCAAGGCACTCTGGTTCTGAGGATATTTCAGTTCAGCAGGCAAGCAGTAACAGCAGAGCCCGGCTGTATTATGATGCTTCCCCTTAGGCTTGTGGGGTTCTGTTCTGGAATTTGAGTCCTAGTTGAGAATGGTTCAGCTATGCAATAGGCCTTTTTGCTTTGCCAAGTTTCTAGAGTCTGGAGCAAGGAAGATGTAGTGTTCAGCAGCAGGGTGCTCCGCCAGCATCAGGATAATGAGTGAATCTGTCTGTCCTTATGAGCTGTGAGCTATCTCTATTTATGCTATGAAATTACATCATAAAGGGGTGTGTGGGCCGATTTAGCCTAAGCTTGCCCCTTTGAAAGGTGATTGGGTCAGGGTCTACTCTCTGCCTTGATAGGAGGAGAGAAACGGAGTGTCATCTTTATGGTGAAATGTTATGAGGCTGAGAATCTACCCCTAGCCCCTGGAACACAAAATCTACTTTTGTCAAAATGTCAAAATACATATGTCCACATGTGCAACCTCTATAAATATCCCATATACAGATTACATATTTTACATAACAGCTATTCCTCAAAACCCAGAGCTGTGGGATCTTGTCTCTGCTTTTCACAGAATTTTGCCATTTTCACTAGGAACACAATGTCTAATTTTTAAGCAATTTTCTACAAGTGTGCGTGTTTAACATGGGAATACGTGTGTAAAGTTTCATAATTCTAGCGGAAATACATTTTGCGTAAAATCACATTACATATCACACAGTTCTGGCGCCTCTTCACCTGTACAGCCAGAAATTAAGGTAACAACTCTGTTATTTTTATAACTGTTGTTTGGCTCCACCCCTTGAAGCCCAGGAACCATCCCCCATGTTAGGTCCTTGCAGAGGCCATTTACAACTGTCTTCACACTTCGAATTTCCAGAGCTGCAGCTTGTCATTGTTCCTTTTGCCTCTGTAGACCAGGTTCTTTCCTAGCCTGTAATTAACACTTCTCTGTGATTTCCTGCTGGGGGGAAAGACCTTCCTTCTGTGAGGAAAAACCTGTTATTCAAGTTCTGCAGCTTCAGCCAGATATAAATTAATTGGTAAATTCTGTGGCCTTTTCCTTAGCACAAAACTGACTTGTATCAAATAGAGCTAGAATTCTCATTCAAGATTTTAAACCATGGGATCAAACCATTACTACATGGGTCACTATCAGCAACAGTGTCACAACTGAACTTAAGGGAGGAGGATTTCAATCCCCTCTCCCGAACCACAGAAGCCGAATGGATCGACCCCTCCCACCGTGGTTGGCACGGGCGCCTGGATGTTCGAATTACAGGTAGCCACGTGGCAGCCAATGGGGGGAAGAAGGAGTTAGGGAAAGGGGATGGACCAATAAAGGGAAGGAAGGGAAGACAACAAGACATAAAATGACAAAAGACCCCTACAATTCCCGACTAGATAGCTTAATACTCCTGCAACCTGACCTGACTCTATCTTCAGTAATTAATTAACACATAACACGCCACCTTACACAAATTGTGAGCAAACATGGATTAGCACAACATAATGCACATAGAAAGGCGCTTTAACTAGAAATGACTTAGAACCATAATACACTGATAATGAACAGAGAACATTGAGACGTTCACATGCCTCACAAAACATGAATTAACATAATACACTGCACATAGAAAAAACTTAATACTGGAAATGCGGATAAGAAGAGTTGAATTTTCCCTGGTGCTTAGAACGTGAGGAAGCAATGTGCCGGCTACCAAACTGGCATTTATCTTGCCCAAAAACCAAGGATTTATGTGCCTGCACTTAACTTTTGGTCCGGACGTTTTCCTGAGACGTCCGGACATAAATACTTGAAGCTTTTGATTACTCCATGTTAGTGCCGTAAACCGGCCAAGTGAACAAACATAGAAACACTTAACTGATGGTCCGGGAGCCTACTGCGGCTGACCCGGACCTGTAGCTCTGGAGCAGATTAAGGAGCGTGTGCCGCCGCACCCCGGGAAATCCTTCTCGCCACTCGCTTACACCTTCAGCGTTCCTGCTTCGCTCCTGCCGCCGTCGCCGCCGCCGCCCATGCTCTCCAACATTAATCAACAGCACATAAGCACGGGTGGGCGGCCGTTAAGAGCCCAATCCCTAATTGCAAAGTGCCGGCAGCTGAGTACCGACAGGCCCAAGGAACTACACATTTCCCCATGCCTGCTGGGAATTGTTGTTTTTAGATATGCCGTACCTGCCTCCTCCTGCACCACAGGCCCTTATTCCTGACATTACCTCCCCTTCCAGGGCTCTTCCCAGGACCTGCCTTTTCCGGGTACTTTGCATGAAACATTCTTACCAGACGAGGTGCATGCACTGCACTAGCAGGTTCCCAGGAGCAATCTTCCAGTCCATAACCAGCCCACCGGATCAAATACCATAACACTTGTCTCCTCCTTTTTGAGTCCAAGATCTGCTTTACTTCATATTCCGCATGACCCTCTTTGTGGATAGCTGGAGGTCTCTTTACGCGTGTTCCAGGCGCTGCGGGTTTAAGCAGACACACATGGAATACCGGGTGGATTCTCAGAGATTTAGGCAAACACAGTTTCACAGCAACTTCTGACACAATTTTTACTATTTCATAGGGTCCAATAAATTTGGGTGCAAATTTTCAAGATCCAATTAAAGGCAAATTGTGTGTGGATAGCCATACCTTATCCCCCACTTTGTACTGCGGAGCCTCCCTTCTCTTTCTGTCTGCGTACAACTTATATTGAGTTTTTGCATATTCCAAATTATCTCGCGCCTTCTGTTTGATGGTTAGAAGCAATTGTTTTCTGTTTTGGAGTGTTGGAAAATTCTGAACATTTGGTAGCTGTTCTGGTAACATTTCCTGTACCTGCCCATACAAGCACTCATAGGGAGCCATTCCCAGGGAAGCATGTTCTGCTTTATTATAAGTGAATTCCGCTAACCATAAGGCTTGAACCCACGACTCCATTCCTTCATGTACATAACAGCGCAAATATTGCTCCAGTGTCTGGTTAACTCTTTCAGTTTGTCCATCCGTCTGGGGATGGTAACTAGTAGACAGGGCACAATTGATTCCTAACATCTGACAGAAAGCGCGCCAAAACCTTGATGTAAACTGCGGTCCCCTATCAGACACAATAGTACGTGGTAGTCCGTGCAGGCGAACCACATGTTGCAAAAACAATTCTGCCAATTCACCTGCTCCTGGAATGCCTCTACAAGGCACAAAGTGAGCCTGTTTAGACAAGTAATCTACTCCCACCCAAATCGTATCATACTGATCATCCGGTGGTAAATCTGTGAAAAAGTCCATTGATATGTGTGTCCATATTTTGGTGGGAGTGGGCAAAGGTTTAAGTAACCCTGACTTCTTGGTGTGATCAACTTTACTTCGTATGCATGTTTCACATTCCTGCACGTACATGATTATCTCTTGTTTCATATTGGGCCACCAAAAGTATCTTTCCACTAAAGTCTGTGTCTTTTTCCTCCCTGAATGTCCAGCCAGAGGGGAATTATGGCACCAATACATAGCCTTCGTTTGGAGTTCCAAAGTGGGCAAATATAATCTGCGATCATAATAAGGGATATTGTCTTTAAATGTTTTCAAAGGGTTATTCACTCCCCAACTCTGATTCTTTTGATTCCTCATTGCCTGTTTCACCTGCTTCATCAACTTAGAGACTACGGCTCCTACCACCTTCTCTGCCGGAATTACAGGTTTAGTTTCCGCTACTATGTTGTCCATGTTTTGTTGGCGTGATAAGGCATCTGCCTTTCCATTTCTTTTTCCCGGGCGGAAGGTCACCACAAAATCAAATTCGTTGAAAAATTGAGACCACCGTAGTTGTCTAGGGCTCAATGTGTGAGCCGTCTTAAAGTACTGTAGGTTTTTATGGTCTGTCACTACCATCACCTGATGTTTAGCCCCCAGTAAATAATGTCTCCATTCCAAGAAAGCTGCCCTGATAGCTAACAATTCTTTATCAGTGATGGAATAATTTTGTTCACATTGAGTGAGCTTTCGGGAATAATAGGCTACTGGATGCCAACTCCCTTCTAGATCCTTCTGAGATAATACTGCTCCTATGGCCACATTGGACGCATCAGTTTCTACTTGAAACATCCTATCCAAATCTGGATGTCGTAATACTGGAGCTGTGGTAAATGCCATTTTTAGGTCTTGAAAAGCCTTCTCCGCTCCCACATCCCAACAAAAACTTGTTGCTTTTCTTAATAACCTTGTTATCGGTGCCACAATCTGAGAAAAATTAGTAATGAATCGTCTATAGAAATTGGCGAACCCCAAAAAAGATTGAATATCTTTGACACACTGGGGTTTTGGCCAGTCCAGGACTGCTTGCACCTTGCTGTTGTCCATAATTATCCCTTCCGGGGTCAATATGAAACCCAAAAACTCCACTCTTTTCACATGAAAGGCACATTTTTCCAATTTCACATATAACTGATGTTCTTGCAATTTCTTTAACACTGCCCTTACATGGTTCACATGCTGTTCTTGTGAATTAGAATAAATTAGAATGTCATCAATATATACAATAACACAAATGTCCAAAAACTCACTCAAAACCTCCTGCATAAAAAATTGAAAAGCCGCAGGAGCATTACACAAACCAAAAGGCATAACCAAATATTCAAACAGTCCAAACTTAGTTCTAAATGCCGTCTTCCACTCATCAAAGTTTTTGACACAAATCAAATGATAAGCTCCACGTAAATCAAGTTTTGTATATACCACTGCTGTTTTCACTTGATCCAGCAATCCAGAAATTAAAGGGAGTGGATATCTGTTTTTTACTGTCACTTTGTTCAAGGCACGATAATCAATACATGTCCTCAACATACCTTCTTTTTTAGGCACAAAAAACAATGGAGATGAGACTGGTGATGTGGAATGTCGAATGAATCCTTTCTTTAACATATCATCCAAATACTCTCTCAGATGTTGGTTTTCGGTTTCTGTTAATGCATAAATTCTGCTACATGGCATTTTAGCCCCGGGTTCTAACTCTATAACACAGTCATATGGTCTATGGGGAGGCAATTGTTCCGCTCCTCCTTTGTCAAACACATTTGCAAACTCTTGATATTGAGCCGGAACCTGTAACCCGCCAGCCCCCACCACTTGCACTGCCCGTGGCTGATCTGCCAAAAACAATGCGGGACTCACCTCCTCCTCAATATGACCAATGCATTCTGGATTCTCAAGAAAAATCTCTCTAGCTACCCAATCAATTCTTGGATTATGCTGAGTCAACCAAGGAATTCCTAAAATAAGACCAAATTGGGGAGCTGCCATTAGATCCAGTACAATGTCCTCCACATGTCCAGACTGACACCTCATTTCTATGGGTTGAGTTTGTTGACAAATGGGTCCTGAAATTAAAGGCGACCCATCCACCGACTGCACCCCTTCCACCTGAGTCTTTTCTTGCAATGGTAACCCCAGTCTTTTGGCCAAATCAATGTCAATAAAGTTTCCAGTTGCCCCTGAATCTATCATGGCTGACACCATCTGTTTTGTACAAGCAAAAAATAAAGTTACCAAGATATACAAATGAGAATTACCTTTTCGTGAAGTATTTGCTACCCAAGTGGGGAACTTTTCAACCACTGAGCCTGACACCTGTGTTCCCCCTAAGGCCGGCCCAATCCTTTTCCCGACTCGCTTTTGCTCTTATCTCCACCAACTATCTTCTTGGGGGTATTTGGACAAGTACGAATATAATGTCCCGGTTGACCACAGTACAAACACAAATAATTAACCTTCCTCTGCTCCTTTTCTATAGCCGATAAAGGTCCCCTCACCCCTCCAATCTGCATAGGTTCCCCTTCACCGTTTCTGTTCACCCTTCCTCTATCCAATCGTACAAAAGGTACCACCTGTGGTTTTTTCCTATCTCCTTTTCGTTCATTCATCCTATGGTCCAACCTTAATGCCAAATCAATCATAGCTGTACATGTGTTGGGCTGAGGCTCCACCTGTGCCATAGCGTCTTTTAATTCTTCTTTCAATCCCTGATAGAATAAAACTGTCTGTTTATTTTCTGGCCAATCTGTTTCAATTACCAGTCTATTGAAGTGTGTCACATAAGAAACCAAATCCCTGGTACCATGTTTTAGTGCCAATAACTCCTTGTCCTGTGCAATGACACTTCCCTTCGGTCAAATAATCGACCAAATTCTGCCAGAAAATTATCCCAATTATACATTAATGGATCATCTTTCTGTACCAATGGCATTGCCCAAGCGGCCACATTTCCTGTTAGATATGAAATCACAAAGGCAGTTCTTGCTTGAATAGTCTCAAAGGCCGATGGCTTACACAGGAAATGTAATCTACACTGGGTCAAGAACGTCATGTATTTTTTTGGATCCCCAGAAAATCTTTCAGACGCAGCCAATGGTACACTACTGGGAGCTTGAACCACCACAGTGGGCGTTCTTGTTCCTGCTCTACTGGTTGAAGACCCTGCTTCCTCCAAAGGAGTCCCTTGTGCTACCAATCCTTGTACTTGATTCTTCAGAGTACTAGATTCCTGTCTGACATGTATCAATTCCACCTGAATCTCCTGAAGTGCCTTTAGTACTTCCGCTAACGAGGGAGGGTTATCCATTTGGCCTGGGTGGTTCAGTAATCCCGAAATCGGGGGCTGTTGATTCTGTCACAACTGAACTTAAGGGAGGAGGATTTCAATCCCCTCTCCCGAACCACAGAAGCCGAATGGATCGACCCCTCCCACCGTGGTTGGCACGGGCGCCTGGATGTTCGAATTACAGGTAGCCACGTGGCAGCCAATGGGGGGAAGAAGGAGTTAGGGAAAGGGGATGGACCAATAAAGGGAAGGAAGGGAAGACAACAAGACATAAAATGACAAAAGACCCCTACAATTCCTGACTAGATAGCTTAATACTCCTGCAACCTGACCTGACTCTATCTTCAGTAATTAATTAACACATAACACGCCACCCTACACAAATCGTGAGCAAACATGGATTAGCACAACATAATGCACATAGAAAGGCGCTTTAACTAGAAATGACTTAGAACCATAATACACTGATAATGAACAGAGAACATTGAGACGTTCACATGCCTCACAAAACATGAATTAACATAATACACTGCACATAGAAAAAACGTATTACTGGAAATGCGGATAAGAAGAGTTGAATTTTCCCTGGTGCTTAGAACGTGAGGAAGCAATGTGCCGGCTACCAAACTGGCATTTATCTTGCCCAAAAACCAAGGATTTATGTGCCTGCACTTAACTTTTGGTCCGGACGTTTTCCTGAGACGTCCGGACATAAATACTTGAAGCTTTTGATTACTCCATGTTAATGCCGTAAACCGGCCAAGTGAACAAACATAGAAACACTTAACTGATGGTCCGGGAGCCTACTGCGGCTGACCCAGACCTGTAGCTCTGGAGCAGATTAAGGAGCGTGTGCCGCCGCACCCCGGGAAATCCTTCTCGCCACTCGCTTACACCTTCAGCGTTCCTGCTTTGCTCCTGCCCCCGTCGCCGCCGCCGCCCATGCTCTCCAACATTAATCAACAGCACATGAGCACGGGCGGGCGGCCGTTAAGAGCCCAATCCCTAATTGCAAAGTGCCAGCAGCTGAGTACCGACAGGCCCAAGGAACTACACATTTCCCCATGCCTGCTGGGAATTGTAGTTTTTAGATATGCCGTACCTGCCTCCTCCTGCACCACAGGCCCTTATTCCTGACAAAAAGGCCTCTTAAATTGCAAACCTTTGATTTTCAGTTTATACATGTTAAAGTTTAATCAGGCAGCCCCCTGACAGCTGTCATCACAGCAGCCCTCTGCTGCACAGAGATGTTTGACAGATCCACAGGCAGGCCAATTTTGCTGTGGACATCTCTTTATGCTCTCAGCTTTTCAAGACATTGTAAGTTCACAATGATTCCTTAAACCAAGTGAATTGTAGCACCCAGCAAGAATTTCAAATATTTAAAAGGTGTTCTGTACCGGCATTCTGAAGTTTCAGCAACAAAGAAAAAGAGGTTTAAAACAATCTTTGAGTTTCATTTAGCAAAGCACTGCTTTTTCCTTCTGCACTCCACTTTCAATTGTTGTGGAGCCCAGTGACACATTTCAGTAGTGAGAGCTCTGTTCTACCACGGACAACATGCGTGGCAGATTGGGCAGCCATCTTTTTGTGCGTGGCAAAGCGTGATTTTCAGGGGTTTTGTGGCCATTTTGCTATTTCTGGCACCATCATGACAGAGTGATGAAGCATAGCAGAGCAAAAGTGGGTCAATACATCCCACAGTTGAACAAACATGTATGGTTTCAGTTCTACATGCATTTAAAACAAGATGCTTTGCTTCCAATTTATGGCATAATAATGTGGTAAAGGCTTTTTGCAAGTTTTATATTTCATGAACAAAACAATACATATAAACTGAGTCTGTACCTCTGTGATCACTTGACTGGTTTAAACGTTGTTGTTGGCTTGAGGGTGTTGCCCTCCCCTTGTTTTGGGGTTCAAAAAAATAATATTATGTTTAGTTTCCTGCATAAAAAGCGCAATCTGTTTCAACTGCACCACACATGGTTGCACAAGTCAGCTGCTGCTTAAATGGGTAAGCTAAACAGAGACAGGCCTGGCTAGTACTTGGACGGGAGACTGACTTGAAAGAATACGCTTCTTGCATACAGTCTGATCATAACCACGGTTACACTGTACCATAGTGTGAACAATATTAAGCATGATTAGATGTCTGTCAACTGCTCCTGAATTGCACTGTGAAATGTCAACCTTTTCTTTCCCTCAGATGTTTTCCCTCATAGGTGTTATATTCACACACAGAGATACATATGTCCCTTATTAACAAGATCTCATTTGAATAACAGCATGGTAATCATTAGTTTGTGGCTTGAGCGTGAGTTCCTTCCTTAGAATTGTGATTTTCCTGTTCAAACAGATATCTTTGCTCCGGGAAATGAGCTGTGCTCTGGGCTATGCTATGTATGGTTGTTCCTCACAAGAGAAGAGATATCCATTGCATTAGAAATAAGGCCCCAAGCATAGGTATTCTTTAACTGCAGAAGTACTCTGTATTATCTGTACTGGGTTAGTATGCTACAGGTATGCCTGGCACATAAAGAGTTGTGGTACAAGCAACAACCCTTCCCCACAAAGGTGGTAGTCAGGTATATTGAGGAAACTCAATTAGGCGTGTACACAATCTTTATTTCCTCTATTGGTTAGAATTTGGAACAAGCTAAGATGTAACTAATATTCACCACACATATAGGGTTAATGTTGCCAAATCAGGATTGGCATGCAGTACAGAAGGAGAAAACTTACCAAGGTACTGTGCTCTACTGCATCAGAATGTGGTATTGTTATGAATGAATTAGCAAGATGTCATTTTCAGTAATAGGAATGAGTCAGATGGCATTTTCTAACCAGGTGGTGTCACTTGATAGGTGAACAATGAATTCCCCAATGCCGATCCATCCCCAGTCGTGTCATCTGTTAATCTATGTCATATATCCTCCAAAGTTTGGAAAGTTAACACTGTTCTTTCAACGGGCCCACTGCAGAGTAGACACCATTGATACATTCTTGTGTAGTCGGGACTGAGTGTCAGTTCTTGTAAAATAATGGGTTGACGAGGTGTATGTGTTCCTTGCATTTTGCCTGCTAAGGTTAAGCTAAGGAGAAAGTAAGGATGGAGCCAAATATGGACTCCATAACTGGTATCACTCCTTATTGTACAAAGTAGTTTTCTAATAAGGGTAGTTATAGTATCTGGTCCCTGTTCTGTATTTCAGCCAATAAATGGGGGCACTCTCTCTCCAATAGACTTTCATCCTCTAATAAGTATTAAAGATTCCTTTATTGATGGCATCTGCCTTCTGACATATCCCAATGCAATATCTGTTTTTACTCATATGTTGTGTTGAATTGCTGTGCTTTGGTGCTGCACTACATTGGGGGATTGTAGAACCAAATTATTGTTCATACAGGATTTCTGACAAGCGGTCCCATTCTATGGTACCCATTCTCAAGCTGAGCATGACCCTTCAATCAAAGTAACAAACACGACAGGTCACATGAATGAAGTAGTAGTCCTCTTGAAGGCCATAAGGATGGGCTGTACCACAGTGGGAGGTGTCCATGCTGGCACTGCCGCCGTCTCATGGCATGGGTCAGTGTTACCATGTGGTGGCACTTGTCAGGTTTGCTTTGCACTTTATTCCCAGTTACAAGAACAAAAGTTTGCATGCATGAAATTGAGGTAAATTTGTCATGTTGTCATTGAATGCTAGCATGCTAAGCAAGAATCAGCAAGTTACATCCTGTTCGCTTGCAGTATTTTGCTTCCCTCTTTTAGGTCTACTTGAAAAGAATTCCAATTCAGGGAGAATGTGATTCCATTCCGGCCTTGGGTGTCAAGTAACAGTGACGCTTCACATCTCAGAGTGTGTCAAATGGAGTACCATCCATGTTGCTCTAGGAGATTTTTGGAGCCAGTTGGATTATCTATGAGATGATATTACATGTATAACGTGCCTGTACATAAGGGTTTCTAGGAGCAAAAAGACAATAGTGGGAGTACGATGGACTGCCTGCAGGCTGTCTCTCGGAACGCCCACTTCTTCACAGGTTAGTCCCCATTTCTGGTGTTCTGCCCCCTCCGAGCTCTCTGTGCAGGACACACCCACCCTCTGCTCGGAGTCTTGGGCAAGACCCTTGACGGCTCGCACAGGCGTGCCAGGCCAGTGAAAAAGTCCAGGTAAAGTGCTGCCCATTCGAATCCATGAATCGACAGAGTTGAGCATGCAAATTGGGCGCAAGTAGCCTATTCTGTACATGCATGTATGCCTGCCCGCATTCTGTATGCATCTGTATTAGGATAAAAAATTATTATTACATTGGAATATGGTACTATGGTACTGCAAAGGCATACGTAAGGGCAATGCATGGTGGAGACTCTAAATCTACCCTGCATCATTGCCTTCCTAGTATAACCCAAAGTATCCTCTCAGACGCTCATTTTACAACACAGACATCCGTGTTCCATTCCCAGCAACATTAATCCGTGTGGGTCCACCTTTCCTGAGCAGCCTCCTCTTACTGCCACCTCCAAATAGACCACATGCTCTAATAGCCCACATTCCAGGGCGTCTGTGGGTCTTCATTTCCCCTTCATACTGATTTGAGAATCAAGTAAAGAAAGATAGTTTATTTCACATGGATTTAAATCAGACATAACGTTCACTCTTGTCAAGCATTTGGTTATTTATTCAGTTAAATAAATGTAAAAACGTTGTTCTTGAAATTAATGTTTTGAGTGGATATTATCAATGTGTACTTGTAACTATTAACTTACCAGAAAATGCTGAAGACCTTAGTTTACCAGTGGAAAATATAGACATTTTCATTCACTTTTTATTATTTTAAAACAAACGTATTTTAATTTCAAAATATAAATCGTGATCAAGTGTGAGCTAGCACAAGCACACAACATTTATTTGTGAACATTAACCAGAGAGCGCGCTCCAGACATTGGCAGGTGAATCTCATCATTCCTGGGTCAGGGAATTCTTGCTTGGCTAGAAAATATCTAAACGTGGTGACATGGATCGAACAGGTTCATTTGTTGATGCAGATCATACAAATTAACAGTTCTTTGATAGATGAACATATCTGAAATACAGAAAACCCCATTACATTATCCAATCCTGGTGAGAATATAACCATTTTATATAACAGATTGTCGGTTTCTGAGGTGAGACTATCTCCCTTAAAATGATTCAGTTCACAGTCAAAACATTTGACAAGAAGCACCTCTGCTCTTTTTTTCTTCTAAAAATACATAACAGAATACATTTTATTCCAATCTAAGAAAGAGTTTGTTTTATCTTTACAATACGAGTTAAAATTAACAGGGATCAACCCCCATTTCCAAGAAATCCCTGTAATAATTTTATCCGACTGAAAATAATGATATCACTAGCCTCGTGGCCAGGGGTGGACTTGCCTATAGGGAACTCTGGAGATTTCCCGGCAGGTCTCTGAACCCTGGGCCTCTTTTGTGTGGTATTTACACATTTTCTCATAGGCAAAGGGGCTGGGCTTGCTGAAAATGTGTAATTTTGGGCCACTTTGAAAATTCTTTCCAGGGCCTCTTTTGGTTCCCAGTCCACCCCTGCTCGTGGCATCACAGGGAGGTATGTCTTCAAAGATTGTTCAGTGGGAATGCATTGCTACAAAGGTTGCTTGCAAATGTAAGCTATGTACGGCAGTAGATAGAGGGTTAGCTCCACATGTAATGTGAACACGTTTTGTCATGGTGGAAACAGTTTCTCGATTATTCCCAACATGGCATACCTTGAGAGTGTGGGGTTCAGAATGCAGTTGTAACATTATTTACCTGGCGAGGTATATTTAAAGTGCATGCCATTTTGTTGACAAGCAATTTAAACAAGCTGTGACCCAATTGAAGTAGCTGACCTCTATTTGCTCGTCCTTTAGCTTTTGGCAAACATGAATACATTTTTCAAAGGAAGCCCCTACAATACAAGTGGCATTGGAACTTATTACGAGTTTGGTGGTCAATCTGCTGATTTACAACCAAACTCTTTTTCCGTTATTGCCACTCAGACCCGTGGTGGTATGGCAGTGTATTTCTCCATTTATGAGCATCATGGGGAATTTTGTGAAATGACGACAAACAGTAGTTCTGCTGCAGTTATTTTCACTATTATTAGAGCTAAAGTGCAGGATTTACCTCCAGTTTTTTGTTGGGGGTGAATCCGCTATTTTACCTCCAAGCTCGGAATTTGATGGGGCGGCAAAGGCGGCAGTAATTCTGTTACTAAAGCAAAACCAAAAGTCGATGGGCAAAACTTTTGAATAAATCATAACCATGGGCACAGCTCTGGGCAACCCTCCAGACCATTGTTTTTCAGCCAGACAAGCCATTACAGGAGGGGAAAGACATATGCAAATCAGGCTTGGTCCCACCCCAAGAGGGGCAGTTCAGTCCAGACTATTATGCCACATCACTTCTGCACAAGAACACAAGCATCCTCAGACATGTTTCGGCCTTGTTGGGCAACATCAATGAGGAGTAGCTTGGGTCTCTAGGCTCAGCAGGCTCAGGACCCAGGTCTGGGCATACCTGTCCCACTCAGGGTGACTAAAGCAAAACCAAAAGTTGATGGCTGTAAGGTTTTGAATGAATCATAAGACAATCACTTTTCAGCGTGTCTAGCCATTACAAAATGGGAAAGACCATATGCAAATCAGGCTTGGTCCAGCCCCAAAAGGGGCAGTCCAATCCAAACTACTAGGTCACATTCCTTCTGCACAAGACCACAAGCATGGACTGGACTGCCCTTTTTGGGGTGGGAGCTAGCCTGTTTTACATATGGTCTTTGCCCTTCTGTAATGGCTTGGCATGCTGAACAACAATGGTCTGGGGGGTTGGCCAGAGCAGTGCCAGAAGTGAAGACGAATTCTCAACCTTCCAGCCATTTTGATACAGTCATCCCGAGTGGGACGGTTATGCCCAAACGTGTGTCCTGTGCCTGCTGGGCCTAGAGACCCAAGATACTACTCACTGATAAGGCTGAAACATGTTTGGGATTCATGTGGTCTTGTGCAGAAAGGTTGTGGCGAAGCAGTTCGGGCACGACTGCCCCTTTTGGGGTGGGACCGAGCCTGATCTGCATTTGGTCTTTCCCCTTTTGTAATGGCTTGGCAGGTGAAAAGCGATGGTCTGGAGAGTTGCCCAGAGTAAAGCCAGAGGTTAAGATTAATTCTAAATCTTTTAGCCATCACCGCTTTTTGCTTTGCTATAGCAATTCTGTTACTGTCAAACAAGTAGCGATAAGTGAATTACTGTCACTTTGTTTTAATCACACTGAGGCCCGGTGCCATTTTTCCTTTCTGTTAATAACTTTGGAGATATCAACCTTAAGGGAGGATGTTCATGAGATGCCTTCATCACTGTTATTCGGCATGATATACAGCGTACCTATGCTACACCCAATTTTCAACCCCTTTGCTACCTTTGAGATTTAACCAATCCGATTTCTGGCCTCCTTTGACTTGCTAGTTTCAGCAGCAGGTGATTATGGATTGTATCAACCACTGCCTCACAACATGACGTAGCCAACATTTTCCGGAAAAGATAGTCTAAAATGCATTTAATGTCCTAACTTCGAGGTCAAAGATCATGTGATGTCATTGAAGGGCAATGGGTCTAGTGATGTAATTTCTACTACCTCCATACTTCCTGTACATTGATGTCCCGTAGTGCTTGCATTTGAATTGTCAGTCATTAGGCTGATTAAAATAAAAGTCTAGCAGATGAGAGAAAAGTCAGCTACACTTATCTTTTCATGTCCCTTTACTGAATGCTTTCTGTCCCTAAAATATTGAATTGTACCTAACTGAGAATACCCAACAAGGTCAAAGCACGTTTAGGGTGGTGTGTGGTTCCATGCAGTGGGTACATAACGTCACAGTTTAGGTTTGAACCCTCCCACTGGTGGCAGGACCAAAACTGATATGTATATGGTCTGTCACATTCTGGAAAGGTCCAGATGTACTAAAAACCATGGAATGTAAGTTACACAGAGTAATTGCCAGTGATTATGATTCATTCAAACCTTTCATCAAGTACTTTTAATGTTTGTATTTTTGAGACATTTCTGGGTACCTGCCGTGGTTTTCACTATTTGGTAGTTATTACACACGTGATTAGCTTTTGTTTATTTCGGCTGAAGTACAAATAATCCTTGAATGCAAATTATGCGTCGTCCAGTACGATGGCCAAAAGATAGCACAGACATTAGGCAGGACTACACAATTTGTCAACACCAACTTTAACAGAGAAAACGATTGACTGCGCCACGAGACCAGCAATAAGCTGCGTAAACAGCAGACCAAACATAGCATTACATGACTGCATCTGAAAAGTGAGAAATGGTGAAAAGAGTCTGGTCCTATTTCACAGAGCGATTTTCCAGTGCGATTGCGCCATTATGAAACTGTTCTGTGAGTCGGGCCCTCTTTGCCGCATAACATCAAATTCCCAAAAACCGATTCATTTTGCTGAGCGCATCAGACACTGTGTTCAGATCACACCGCAGGTCTTGAACAACGTTTTCAATGCTCCAGGTGTCTTTCAAAACATCAATACTCTGCGTGTAAGGATTAAAGTGCACAGAGAAGGGGCGGTTGATAGATTTTGCGAAGTCCCTGAAATGTACACAAACATAGGCAGAATACGTATTAGCTTAGCTCCCAATAAACAAAGCAGCATGAGCCCCCACAGAGTCTTTTTCTATGAAGTGCAATAATAACCATTACTACAGGGCTTAGAGGTATGAGGAATCCGGCATGGAAAGTATGTGTTTCTTAACATGTATTACAATTTGCTCTCTTCCTTTTTGACCCTACTTCTATGAATATAATGATATTCATTTTCTGAACATCCTATGAAGTTTATTCCCTTAATGTATGTATTAGTATTGTATGCACTAGTCACATTGTCCATTTCTGTATTTGTATAACCATATACAAGACTGTGCAATGAAAGTTGCTGCACTACATTTTTGTTTAATATTAAAAACGTGAATACAAAATTAAAAATATACGTTATCAAAAACTAAATTTTACTTTGGCCGATCGGATACAGACCTTATCTTTTCTTTGGCTTCTTCAAAACTTTCAGATACAAAATAAGATTCCTGGAAAGTGGTGATGAGACATTCTTGCAAACACGTCGTCTTCGGGTCAAACGGTTTGACAGTGGCCTTGTCAGAGAGGGCGTGCTATGAAATATGCAAAGATGCCATTTATGAAAGTATGTAGTCAGGCTTTGAATGACAGAGTTCTACACAAACATATCTCATTTCATGTACTTCTAAGTGATATGGCGCACGATGAACTTTATAAAAGCCCATGCATGTAAATGCATTTATATAACTGCATTACCTTAAGAAATAAGTAACAGACGTTTAATGTGAATAATTAAGAGAAATGTGCTGGAGTATAACAAATACTTCAACATTTTTACATTGTGGGAAGAATGCTGCAGAATATTGTGGTTGTCTGACAGCATAGCTATGTGAAATGGACACAGTACTGGACCGCATTATAAGTTGGGTGGTCAGGTAAAAATGCGGTCGCAACACTGTTACCGCTGCATTACCACACTGGCCAACTACGAGTTTGGAGGTAAGGAGGAGGAAAACAATTCCACCACCTTAGCACCCAAAATTGGCAAATTCAGCAGTATTACCGACAGGTGGTAATACTGCCGAAATCCCTATGGATATCAATTAATGGGGACTAACATCGCTTACCACCACTTGTAATATGGAGGTAACACCGCCAGACCAAGTGGTGGTAACAGTAATACAGTTCGGTGGTATTTTAGTGAATCTAACGCCGGGACACCACCCAAATTGTAATGAGGCCCAGTAGGCTGTGAAGGCTTAAGCTCTGCTGGACTCTTCTTTGGGACTGCCATGGGCAGATGAAATGCACACTGGAGACACTGCCTCTGGGTGGACTCTGCTTTCTGCTCTTGACTTCCTTTGATGCATCACTTATTTGTTTGTCCAGCCAGCCTCTAGCTCACAAACCTTAGATTTCCAAAGTATTGTTGAAGTTTCCATTTTATAACCAGCATCAAAAATTCAAGTAACATATGGGATAAGTACCCCCTACCAAACGTAATAAGGATATTGCTGATGGCCCAGGAGTTTGGTGACCAAATAGGGGAACAAGGTCGAAAGCCGAGTTCCCTTATAAGGTCAGGGACCTCCAAGGTGACTTGCAATATTCTTTTTATGTATGGTAGGAAGTATTTTATGTCTTATAATACGTGGCCACACACTGGCATTACCTTTAATACCTCGTCTCTTGCATAATATAATGTAAGAGATCTTGCATTTGCTGACCCATATAATCAATATAGAATCTGTTTGAATTTAAAAAAGCAAAAAAACTAAGCTCCTAATGTGTTTCAGAAAAATAGCTTAAGCAGCTTAATAAAATGTATATACAAATGTTTTCATTTTGTGCTTTAAAATAAGTAATACCATGCAGATTATTGGCCACGTGTTACTCTCCAGCAGTGCACAGATTAAACATTCTACCATAAACTGTTCCTTGTCAATTCATCGCTGTAAAGTTACACAGAAAACTATTCTGCATTCAATGAATTTGAAAAGCTTTTGGCTTAAATTAAATGCTGCAGTGCTATGAAATAAATTCTCTCTTCTGACATTGTGACATCACAAACGAACCGTAATAACTGATTACAGAGCAGTTGTGATGTCATTTTATTATTACAGGTCAGTTGTGATGTCATAACTACCGTGTAATCAGAATTCATTCCATGCTTTTATACAGCTATTACAGGCTGCTATGTATTGTATATGCATTTTAGTTCACTATTATAACAATTGAACGTTTATAAGCAAGACAAGGATCAGCACAGTGACACAACATAGCGAAGTTGGAGGTCCAGTGATAAATCTTATTTTAGAACAGGAAGTGAAAATGTACAGACCAGAGAAGAATATCAGTTATTTTCTAGCTTCATATTTCATGTTTCAATCTCCTTTTTGCAAAAGTAGAATTTAGAATGATCAACCAACATAATTGCAGTGCCTCAAACATATTTGCCAATCAAATATAAACTAAGCACAACACGTTTTACTAGTCTATTCATGCCCCTGGCAACTTATCTCATGGTTGTGCTGCTGCCTTAATACTGTCTTCAACCTATTTAGCATAGAGTTAATACAGACGTATGCTCTCAAATATCCAAAAGCAATAAAGGGAATGTAAGATGCCTAACTGACTCTCCAAAACACCCAAACAATGTATAAAGTAAGATGCTGCACATGCAGAGCCAGGACACTGGAGAGACCATGTTGCTGGGAGGTAAACACTGAGCATGATAACCAGACTGCAAGATCTAACGGAACACTGCTAAATAGCTTCTAAGTGTCCCGTTGTCACGTGAGACACCTTCAGCCGCACTGAATTTCTAGCCATAAGAAATTTGCATTCTGGGATATTTGGCATATCTGTCATGAATACCGAGTACTTAGCTGGGACAAGGTGGGTAAGAGCTTGGCAGGCCTGGCATGTAGTACACACAAGCAGCCCTAGCTTGGCAAGTTTCCCCTAGTTTCATGATTTGTATCCTGTTTATTCCATAGTCACTTCCTGCTTATGATTCAGTCACTTCCTGTTGCCAGAAAGGAAGTGTGTGGGAACTCTTTGTGCACTCTAGTGCTTGGGCGTGGCTGGCTATGTAAGCCACGTCCCAAGACTCTCCGGCACTTCGTGCTGCATCCTGTATGCTGTATAGCAACACGCTCAACGCGCTCCTGTTCAGCCCACGTGCTCTCGGCCTCCGAGTTCGTTCAGCTCCAGCCTCTCCATTGCAGCGCTCCCTCGGAAACATCCAGCAGCTCCGGTCCGATCCCTGTACAAGAAAAAAGACAAGTTAGTCAGCGCTTGCAAGATCCTGCAACGTCGCGCATACTCACAGCGAATACTCACCGGGCTGCTATTTTCATTCTGGCTCGAGGCGCAAGCCTTCACCAGCTCCTGCAAAGGAAAAGAGACATCACACAGTGCTCGCAAATCCCTGCAACGCCGCACATACTCACCGGGCTTCTAATCCTCATCTCGGCTCGTAACGTGAGCATCCAACAGCTCCTGCAAAGGAAAAGAAACATCAAACTCTCAACAACGCTCCGCATACACACCTAAAGGTACCTTCTAATATTTTCCTCACTTTTGGCAGCATCTGAAAGACAGAGAAGAACAGCATTACAAAGCCGCAAACTCAAATCTTTACGCTGCACAAATGTACAAGGCACACTGACCTGAGACTTCGGGTTATGTCTGCTAGTGAAGTAAATGGCACTCTAGATACTCAGCATACGCTGTGAAGTAGGAACAGCATGGCACGTTGAACCTTGGCATCCACAGACATTGGCCATTATAACTCCAGAAAAGGGAGTAGAGTATCCCTCTCAGAGGTATAGCGCCCCTGCAGAGTGCAGGATGGAGAGTTCATCCACCTAAAAGCAAAGGTGAGCTGCAAAATTGGGAAGCAATCCACATCACTTCGCAAGGGAGGGAGTTCAAAGGTCTAGTTAGCCCAGATCTTAGTGTATTATCTCTTTATTTGACAGACACACCTTCCAGACCAACTTGGGGGAGTGAGCACTCAGGACCTGGAGGTTCGATACCATCACTCCGGCAGAGACACAGGTGAGTGTGACAGAACACAAAGCCATTCATACCACTCTGCCTGAGCAATGGAGACCTCGAGGTAGACCAGCTTTCACAATTGCTAGGCGAATTACGGGGGGCCGAGGTGCATGCAGCTCGCTCCGAAACCAATGCCTTAAGGCGAGAACTGGTGGTCAATAGGGATAAGATGGACGAGTTGGCTAGGCAGCTCTTACAAACGCAAGCGGGCCTAGCATCCCTCCAAGGTGGAACCACCCAAGCACAGTCTTCTGTATCATCCACCGTGGCACCAGTTCAAGTTGTTTTTCCAGGCAACATTCCCTTAGCTCCTCCAGAGTGTTTCACAGGAGACCCCAAGAAATTTGGAGCATTCATGAACCAATGTCGCCTGCACTTCATATGCAAACCAGAATTATTCCCAACCGACCAGGTGAGAGTGGCCTTCGTTCTTTCCTATCTAGGAGGACATGCCACAGATTGGTCATTTCTATTAGTGATGACCCCTTGCTGAGAAATTACCCTGGCTTTCAACGTGAACTAGAAAAGCTGTTTGCTCACCAAACTCGTGGTCAAGCCTTAGACGACAAACTGCTCTCCCTGCGGCAGGGCAGTCAGGATCTCATTGCATACGTAGCAACATTCAATCGTTTAATAGCTGAGTCAGGCTGGCCCGAGAAAAAACACATCACATTATTCTACAGGGGATTATGGGGTGAGTTAAAGGACGTCTTAACACAAGTAGTCAATCCCCCCGATGATTGTGGTGAATACATTGATCTAGCTATGCAATTAGACCATCGTTTGCAGAATCGCAAGGCCGACCGGGTCCGATCAGAAAACAGACCAGTATATGTCCGACCTAGGGATGCTTCAAGTCGACAAACCACTGAAACACATTCTGAGCCCATGCAATTGGGTGTTCTTCGGGGCCCACTCACTAAGGCAGAGAGAGAATGGAGACACCAGGAACAGCTTTGTCTATACTGTGGCCAATCAGGTCACTTCCTTCGAAACTGTATGGCAAAGCCTCCACGGAAAGCTGTGGGAGTTCTGGACAGCACTAAAGAAGGGGGGGCGTGGCTTGGAGCGCAATCTATGTGGTCGCTCCCTTGAAGCCGCCCGGGGGATACCCGCCACCGCCGTTAAAATTAGGCTGTTCCCTTGAGCCCAACGGCCACCGATCCCATCCAAGGCAATCGGAACTGCTAGAGAATGTCGAGGTCAAAGATGACCGTCTAACGCTGGAGCGTTGTGCCTGAAAATCAGCCGCTGAAGCTGGCACTCAGAGCCAGCCGGGAGAGGCAAGATGGCGGCTGTATAGGAACACGGGAGTGTGAGTGCTGAGGGGGCCGAGGAGGAGGAGCGGACTGCCGTCTGACGCCGCTTCAACACCCCTGGACCAGGTGGCATCGAGCGGCCCAGCCTCGGTCCCCGCCGGAGCACTCATCAGCTGCAGCCGTGGAGGGGGCTCCTGCTGGGCTCCGCTCATGCTCCGGACCCCAGCGAGTACAGAAGACATGGGGCGGATGGTTCCCTCCCTCCCGCCTCTTCCCCCGAACTGACCTAAAGCCTTACGAGGGGAGTGCGTTAGAGCCGGCGAAGAGGAGCAGACCGCCATCAGGTGTCCCTGGACCAGGCAATCAAGCGGCGCTCAGCGACCCGGAGCGGGGGAAGGGCCCTCAGCAGAGGATCCAGCCTCGGCTCCCACTTGGGCTGCATAGTGCCCACAGCCGCGGGGGGCCCTGCCAGGCCCCACACAGGATCAAGACACCAGCAGGAGCAAGCTACACAAATCGGCTGGCCTCTTCCCCCCCCTCGACCCCTAGGCTAACTTGACAACAAGTGCACCGTGAGCCCGTCTCGGCAGAGGCCCTAGTGTGGGTGCCCACATTCCTTCGGAACAGCCCCAACGGATGACAGGGGTAGGGGCTCCCCACCCCCCCAGCCCGCCCCACGGAAAGGCATGGGCGCTTGACACCAGAAGGACCAGCCAGATGGGTGATTTTTGTGGGGTGAACCGGAGTCCCCCTGCAGGGGAGCCAGCATCGTGGGCGTGAGGCCTCGAAGGGAACCTCCCCGCCCACTCCCGGCCCACAGTCCGCCCACGGCCCCAGGAGTCTCGTGAGGCGTGGGAAGCCCCACTAAAATAACCAGGCGCCGTGGGCCGGACCTAGCCTGCCTCTTGGGCAGGGGCTAACAACAACAACAACAGCCCCAGCTCCCTCCAATCTGCTGGGTGCCCCTGCTGGGGACCCACACTCTGATCCCATTACCGTGGGCCACCAGCTACACCTACGGACCCCCCCCGCCTCTGAAGACTACCACTAACATCACAGGAACCGGCCCCACTGGGACAGACCATCAGCATGCTCGCAAGGTCCTTCCCCATTGCAGAAATTCACGGAGGATTGCCAGCACACGCCCATAACAAACCCACGCTCATCCGGGCCAACGTGCCACATAGCCGACTTTACCAGCTGAGGCCCAACCTAACACAAACTCCCTCCCCCTGCGAGCTTCCTGGGGCGCCCCGGCCCGCACACACACTCAGCAGGCCGATCCGGCTGGGTGCAACGGAGCTGACCAACGGCTCTTCCCTGCAGGCGAAAAGGCCCCACGATATCTATCCTTGGAGGTGCATCACTGACCGGCCCAGCAATAACCAAGACTTCGCCGGATCTGACTCTACAACCCAAGTGCCCCCTGGAGAATCCCTCGACCTCCTCAGATCTGGCCCCCTGCATGGCCACCATGTCCAAACAAACAAAGGCCAGTAAAGGCACGGACATAGCCACTATGTTCACTGCATCAGACAAAAGCAAGAAACAGGACCCCCCTAAACTCACTCCACAAAAGCAGCAAGAGGAAAAAGATGCCCTAGCTACCAGAGAGGACCTAGTGGCATTCATGGCGGACATTAAATCAGAATGTCTCTCCTGCCTATCGGAACTCACTACCAAAGTAGAACAGACAGACCAGAGGGTAACGGAGGTGGAGCAGAGGCTAGGGGAGATCGAGGAACGTTCGCAAGATCACACGACCGCCCTAGGCGAAATCCAGAGATCCATTCATGCCGTAAAAGACAAATATGAGATCCTAGAGTTTAAACAAGAGGACCTGGAAAACAGGGCGTGTTGCAACAACCTCCGGATCCGAGGCGTTCCATCCTCCATCCCCGATAAAAAACTACCGGAATACATTGGGAACTTCTTCCAAGCCTTGCTCCCAGATCTAGACAAATCCCAGCTTTTATTAGACCGAACCCACTGACTGCGCCCACGCCAGGGGGTGGACTCAGACCTCCCCCCAGATGTCATTACCAGGGTCCATTTCTATATGACCAAAGAGGCCACCTCAGCGATTAGCCATACAGGAGACGAGCTCTCCTTTCAGGGCACACCATTTCAGATTTATCAAGATCTCTCCTTGCTCACCTTTCAGAAAAGAAGAGCTCTCCGACCCCTGGCACTCTTCCTCCAGGATCAACAAGTGCAATATAGATGACTATTCCCAACGGCGCTGTAATTCTCATTCAAAGGCACTATACGACAAATTAGTCACATGGAAGACGCAAATAAAATTATGCACACAACCCCACCCAGGGAGGCCTCCTCACCGAATCCAGAGGCAGCTGTAGACTCTGAGCCACCCCCCTCTCCAAAGCCCAGGCGCTCCTTGTGGTCCAAGATACAGCGGAACAATAGGAGAAGGTAACCAGAGGCGGACCTCCGTCTCACGAACTTACTCTACAGCGGCCTCGGACCCTCCAACTTCCCCCAAACAAGGAACTACCAGCTCATCGCTAAATAAACGAAGCACAACGACGGTGGCGGTGGGCCACACCCACGGCTCATACCCACGCCAAGGACAGTTTCAACCCAAGATCCTTGGAAACCTATAGTACACAACCTTCGAGTTGCTAGTTGGCCAAGGGTGGCTCCGCACACACAATTTTGGCCCACCCTCTAGTTAAAGTTACGACCTCCCGTTGGAGGTGCGTGTTAAAACCCCAGGTGCAGGATGACAGACCCCTAGCTGACACCGGAAATGGCGGTTGACCCATCCTCTTTCAACCCCCCGCCAATGCAAATGACGGGGAGTGACCTGGCACCGGACTACCAAACCCTAAGACTCCTCTCTCTAAATGTCAATGGGCTGAACTCTCCCAATAAACGAAAAGCAGTCCTATTAAAACTCCAAGATGAGGAAGCTGCGGTAGCCATGCTCCAGGAGACCCGCCTGTTACTGGCGGACGTTAGCCGGCTCCGCTCTCATTTATTCCCACTCCAATTCTTTGCCTCAGGAGGATCCAAGAAAGGAGGCACAGCAATCCTCTTCAGGAAGGATCTAAACCCACAAATACTAGAAACGAAAACATACCCAGAAGGCCGATTTGTAGCAGTCAAATGCCTTCTGCTGGGAGATCTGTACACCTTCGTCTCGGTATTCGCTCCCAACGCTGGCCAATCGAATTTCTATAACTCACTGGGCTCCTCCCTGTCTCGCTTCGTGGAAGGCCAAATGATCATCGGAGGAGATTTCAATGGGGTACCAGACCCCACAAGAGACAAATCTCACCCCCCGACCCGAGCGACTTCACCCAGGCGTTAAGGCTCCTCCAGCTTTTCAGATCCATAGAGGTGGTGGACGCCGGGCAGGTGCTCCACCCCACCGAAAAAGACTATTCCTTTTATTCATACGTCCACCGAACGTTTTCGAGGATTGACCTCCTCCTGACCTTCCCTCAAACCGTGGCCTTCGTCAAGGAGGTGTCCATTGGCACAAGAGCCCTCTCCAACCATGCCCCAGTAATCTTGGAGATCCGGGCACAGGACCCTAAACCCAGCAACCCACGTAGATGGACTTTATATGACCCAATTCTCAATGACATGGCAACTAGGGACAAGATCGCAAGGGCAATCAAGGACTTCTTCGAAGAAAACCAAGCTTCAGACACCTCGGTAGCGAACAACTGGGACACTATGAAGGCAGTGATCAGAGGCACCCTGATCGCCCAAGGAGCAGCCTATCACCGGAACAGGCGGCAGACCCGGATAGCCTTAGAAGAGGAGTTTAGGGCAGCGGAGGAGGTCCACAAGAAAAAAGACTGGTCCTCCAGGACACAGCGAGCCATACGCACAGCCAGGAAGAGGTTAGAAGCTCACTATGCAGAACAAACAGCACTACTCCTGGCCAAGGCCAAACAATCGTACTATGCAAAGAACAATAAGGCAAATAAAATCCTGGTAGCCAAACTGGCCAAACTGCGGCAAACTAACAGGATCGCTGGCCTGCTCGACCCCAAAGGGGTCATTCAATACTCAGAACTCAAAAAACAACTAGCAGTGGACCACCTCACCTAGGTCATGACAGCTACCCCATGGAACCTACCGCAGCAAATGGATTACTTGCAAAAGGCAGTGCTGCCTCAACTCCCCGACATAGCATGTGAAAAATTGGAGGCGCCCATCACAGGGGAAGAGATAGAAGACGCCATTAAGTCACTCAAAACACGAGCCCCGGGCCCGGATGGATTCTCGGCCAGGTTCTATAAACTATTCAGACCCCAGCTGACTCCTTCCCTGGTAACACTCTTCAACTCCTTCAGGGATACAGGCTTGGTAACCCCCTCTATGCAGGAGTCAACCACCATCCTCCTGCCCAAGCCGGGGAAAGATCCAAGAGACCTGGCCTCATATAGACTAATCGCACTACTGAACATAGACGCAAACCTATACTCGAAAATCTTGGCGAATTGCCTGGAGATCATTCACCCAGATCAGGCAGGTTTCATCCTACACCGGGCAGCAGGTGATAACATCCAGAGAACCCTAAACCTGGTGGACCTCGCCTCCCGGAACTCCCAGAAATTGTTTCTAATGGCCCTGGACGCGGCCAAGGCATTTGACAGGGTCGACTGGGCTTTCATGAAACACACTCTGGGGCCCTTTGGTTTTGGAACAGCATTCCAAACAATGGTCCTGGCCAATTATAAGGGAACGAAGACTCTCCTAAGGATCAACGGATACAGCTCGGGTCCAATCCCCCTGTCATGTGGAACTAGACAGGGCTGCCCGTTGTCGCCTCTTCTCTTTGCACTCACCATGGAGCCCTTCGCCCAGAGAATTAGGCGAAACGAGCAGATCAAAGGCCCGCAAGGCGGCCCTTCACAACACAAAATTGCCCTATATGCCGATGACGTACTGCTCATGATCTCGGAGGCTCGCTCATCCCTGAAGCATGCACTAAGAGAAATAGCTAGCTACGGAGAGGTGTCCGGCTTCTCAGTAAACTTCACTAAATCAATGGCCTTAAGCATCGGCCTCACTCCGGAAGAACAGGAGCCTCTAGCCAAAATGTGCCCAATCAAGTGGGGAAAGAGGGCGATCCCATACATGGGGGTCTGCATCCCGGCAGACCCGAAAGACACATATAAAGCTAACTTTCCCCCCGGTTGTTTAAAGAACTGGAAGGAGACTTGAAACGTTGGGCGACCCAAGAGATTTCGTTACTGGGACGCATAACAGCTTGTAAGATGAACCTCCTCCCAAGGTTTCTTTACGCCTGCACCTCCCTCCCAGTGGCAATCCTGCCCCAACCCTTCGAGACCTACAGAGGAAGATGCTGAAATTTATCTGGAGAGGGAAGAAGGCACGGATCCCCCTCAAGACACTTCTGGGGAGCTCTAAATTGGGAGGGTTGGGGGTCCCGGACCTACAGGCCTACCGAGTGGCGGCCCAACTAGCACAGATCCACACATGGCAAACGGTCAAAAACCACCCTAGATGGGTAGAACTGGAGCAGGCACAGGTGCCTTTACCCCTACGATTCCTGCCACACATCCCACCCCCTCTCAGAACGCACTGGGGAGATCTCCTCCTAGCAACCAAACATACTCTAAGCTCCTGGGACTGGGCCCTGAAACAAAAGGGAGTGCCGAGAGGTCTAAGCCCTCAATCCCCGATCTTCCACAACCCGGCCTTCTCAGCTGGGGTGAACCCCCGCAATTTCCAAACCTTGGTATGCGGCAGAGGTACCCCTCACATTTGAGGAATGTAAAGTTCCAACTCCAGGAAAGGGACAGATTTACCTATATCCAATTGCGCCATTGGTGCTCGCACCCCCAAACCCTGCAGGCGGCAACGCGCCCCCCCCCACCGCCCTGGAACTAACACTCAGGGACCTCCCGGCTCGGGGGAGAGTGTCCAGCCTATACAGGAGCTTCCTGGGCGACTTCCTGAGCACGAGGACTCGCTGCATGGCCCAGTGGGAGGCGGACCTGGGACACCCGATAGAAGACCAGACCTGGGGGGACATCTGGACCCGAACACATACCTTGTCCACCTGCATCACCAACGGGGAATGTGCATACAAAATGATGCTATGGTGGTACTACCCGCCCCTTAGACTTCATCACATGAACCCCCAACTAGACCACTCTTGCTGGAGAGGATGCGGATACCCAGGCTCATTCTTCCACATGTGGTGGAAATTTCTGAAGATCCAGCAATTCTGGAAACTATGCCTGGGAACCATCGCAGAAATCACCAGAACAGCGATTCTGCTGGGACCAGAGCAAGTCCTTTTGGGAGTGCCGGTCCCCAGGATCTACCCACACGCTGGAAATAGGGCAAAGAGTCAGACCCAATGCTTGCTGGCCAGGAAAACGGTGCTGGCCCGCTCTTGGAAGTCCCCAGAAGGCCCCCTTATGGCCCAGTGGTGGACAAAGCTCTGGGACATATTGATCGCGGAAAAGGTGATGGCAGCAAGAGCAGGAGTCCTCCACCGATTCCAGAACATCTGGGCCCCAGTTCTAGAGTATGACCTGCGTTTCCCCGCCCTGACCTACAAACCCATTAAAGCTCGGTGGACCCTGAAAGACCAGGAAAACCCTGAAACTGACACATAAACAATGGGGCACAGGGCAGACGGCCTGGGAAGGAGGGACTCGGCCGTGGGAATGGGAGGTGGGGGGGAAGAGACTTGTAGAAAATGTCTGGGGTACAACACGCCTATGTTTTTGCTTAATATGCTATGTATTTGTCAACCTACCTTGATTTAAAATAAACAAAGTTAAAAAAAGAAGGCAAAGAAGTGGAAAACTCCAATGCCCGCCATGTTGAGCCTAGAACAAAATACCCAGATCTCACATTTTACCATTCCAGTGGTCTTGATCAACCCTGCTCAACCTGCCAGAATGCACGCCCGCAAGGCTTTTATAGACAGTGGGGTGATATGGAACTACTTGGACATAAACACCGCAAAGGCTATGGGCTTGTCATTCCACCTTAAGGAATCCATAGAAAGTGTGACATCCGTGGATGGGACACAACTCCTTTCGGGCCCAGTAACACATTGCACCACGACAATCACCTTGCTCTGTCAGGGCGGTCATAGAGAAAGCATCAAGTTTGACCTCATCGCAGCACCCCAATTCCAAATGATTCTCGGAATACCATGGCTGGAGAAGCACAGCCCACGCATCGATTGGCAGGCAAGAACCATAACCTTCCCCATGGAATGTGTCTCCTGTTACGATAATGAAAGAGCCTCGGGTAGCCCATTACCAGCCTCGCAAAAAATAATATCAGGAATAAGGCTGTTGGGGGCCTTACCAGTGGAATACCAGGAATTCCAGGATGTGTTCGGAAAGGAGCAGGCTAATGTAGTACCACCACACCGAGCTTATGATTGCCAAATCGACCTACTACCGGGGGCACAAGTACCCTGTAGTCGGATTTATGCATTGACTGAAGAAGAAAATGCTCATTTGAGGCATTATCTGCATCAGTACCTGGCCAACGGTTTTATTAGACCGTCTAAGTCACCCGCAGCCTCCCCACTTTTCTTTGTACCCAAGAAAGAGGGAAACTTAAGAACATGCATCGATTATCAGGCATTAAACTAAGTCACAATAAAGAATAAATATCCATTGCCTCTGAAACCGGTACTGTTAGACCAAGTAAGACAAGCAAAGATTTTCACGAAAATTAGACCTTCGTGGTGTCTATCACTTAGTGCGCATGAAAAAAGGGGATGAATGGAAGACTGCATTCCGTACCCGTTACGTCCTATATGAATACCAGGTAATGCCTTTTGGGCTTTGCAATGCCCCAGGGGCGTTCCAACACTTTATGAACAATGTGCTACGGGAACTCCTAGATGTATGTGCAGTCGTTTATATCGACGACATCCTAATCTATTAGGCCACTCACCAAGAACATATGACACATGTGCGAGCAGTAATCCTCAAGCTATGTGAAAACCACTTATATGCAAAACTCGAAAAGTGTTCTTTCCATGTTACCGAAGTGGAGTTTCTAGGACACATACTTTCAGCACAGGGCATCAAGATGGACAACAGGAAGGTTGAGGCAACCCTCACCTGGTCTTTGCCCACTTCCTTAAAAGGGGTACAGAGTTTCCTAGGTTTCGCAAATTTCTACCAATGCTTCATACCTGGATTATCACATTTAGTGCACACCATTACGTCTCTGCTGCATAAACATCAGAAATTTGAGTGGACACCGGCGGCAGAGAGGCTTTTCGGGCCCTCAAAGAAAAATGCACTTCAGCCCCGATACTACAACATCAGCAGCCCGACTTGCTATACATAGTGGAAACCGATGCCTCAAGCATTGCTATGGCGCTGTACTGTCACAGCAGAATTCCAAAACTGGATGCCTCCATCCAATAGCCTTCTGGTCCAGAAAGTTTTCTCCGGCAGAGCTCAACTATGCGGTTACCGATAAGGAACTACTAGCAATCACAAACGCTCTCAGTGAATGGCGACACTCGTTACTTGGAGCGAAACATACAATACCATAAGAACTGATCATCGGAATTTACAATACCTACGCTCTGCGAAAGCCCAGTCATCAAGACAACTCCACTGGGCTTTATCCCTAATGGAGTATGACTTTGTGATTACATACCGCCCTGGGGTGAAAAACGGAAAGGCGGATGCGCTATCCCGCATTGGTACTGGTGAAGAAGCGTATAGCACTCCTAATCCGGTGGATATCATACCTAACCACAAGATTCTGGGTCTGTGCACCGGTCCATCCTCGCTAGATGCACTACAAGAAGCAGTCAGAAAAGACTTTCAAGCTTGGAACAAAAGGGGAGAGCAGTTCATTATTCTGGACGGACTACCATATTACCAAAACCGCCTTTACATCCCAACATGGAACCTCCAACAGGCAGTTATATCCAATTACCATGACTCACCTTTAGATGCACATCCTGGTATAACAAAAACCCTGAAAAACGTAAAGGAATCCTACTGGTGGCCAACCTGGTGAGAAGATATTGCTACTTTTATCGACACCTGCGAAGTTTGTGCTCAATGTAAAACAACGAGACGGAAACCAGCAGGTCTCTTACGACCAATTGCCATTCCTCCAGCACCTTGGCATACAGTGTCAATGGACTTTTTCACTGACTTACCTCGAAGTTCTGGGTATAATACCATTGTTGTGGTAGTTGATCTTTTATCTAAAATGGCCCATTTCATCGCACTGAAAGGAATTCCTTCAGCTCAGACACTAGCGCAGGTTTTTCTAGACCGTATCGTAAAGTTACAGGGGTTTCCCACCGCAATCATCTCTAACAGAAGAAGTCAATTCGTGTCTCGTTTCTGGAAGAAATGTTGTACCCTGGCAGGGTTTGAAATCCGTCTATCTACCAGCCACCATCCCCAAACAGATGGACAAACTGAACATATGAATCAGACCATGGAACAGTATTTGCGCTGTCTGTTACATCAAACAAACCAGGACTGGACAGAGGTTTTATGGATGGCCGAGTATGCCTGCAACAATTCTGTGCACTCTTCACCTCAGGCAACACCCTTTTTCACTGTATATGGCCGGAATCCCAGAACATCAATTTATGATCCACCAGAAAATATTGAAATGCCAGCAGTCAAGAACCTACACGCCCGCATTTCCAAAGTAGCAAAGGACGCCAGTAAAACTTTAAATTAGCCAAGAAAGCACAAAAGAAACACGCTGACCGTCACCGACAAAAAGCCCCGGACTATCAAGTGGGAGACTCGGTTTGGTTAGCATCCAAACACATAGATTTAAAAGGTCCCAAGAAATTCCATCCTAGGTACATTGGCCCTTATAATATTGAGGCAGTCATTAATCCATCAGCCATGAAGTTATCGTTGCCACATCACATGCACATACATCCGGTGTTCCATGTCTCGTTATTAAAACCGGTGCACCCGGGAACCCGAACTTCTACACCTCCCACACCAGTACAGGTCGGTGAGGAAGAACCAGAATATGAAGTCAAAAGCAAATTGAACTGTAAGATTGTGCAGAAGACCCTGTATTACTTAATTGACTGGAAGGGGTATGGACCGCAGGAAAGGTCATGGGAACCTAGCGTACATGTACATGCCCCCCGATGGTGCGAAAGTTTCATCGTGACAACCCCAACAAGCCAAGACTAGTAAACGCACCATTGAGAGGGGTCTTGAGGGGGAAAACTGTCATGAATACCAAGTACTTAGCTGGGACAAGGTGGGTAAGAGCTTGGCAGGCCTGACATGTAGTACACACAAGCAACCCTAGTTTGGCAAGTTTCCCCTAGTTAGCTTCAACATGGTTTGTATCCTGTTTATTCCATAGTCACTTCCTGCTTATGATTCAGTCACTTCCTGTTGCCAGAAAGGAAGTGTGTGGGAACTCTTTGTGCACTCTAGTGCTTGGGCGTGGCTGGTTAAATAAGCCACGCCCCAAGACTCTCCAGCGCTTCGTGTTGCATACTGTATGCTGTATAGAAACATGCTCACCGCGCACCTGTTCAGCCCATGTGCTCTTGGCTTCCGAGTTCATTCAGCTCCAGACTCACCATTGCAGCGCTCCCTCTGAAACATCCAGCAGCTCTGGTCCGATCCCTGTACAAGAAAAAAGACAAGTTAGTCAGCGCTCGCAAGATCCTGCAACGCCGCGCATACTCACCGCGCATACTCACCAGACTGCTATCTTCATTCCGGCTCGAGGAGCAAGCCTTCGCCAGATCCTGCAAAGAAAAAGAGACATCACACAGCGCTGGCAAATCCCTGCAATGCCGCACATACTCACCGGGCTTCCAATCCTCATCTCGGCTCGCGTCATGAGCATCCAACAGCTCCTGCAAAGGAAAAAAAACATCAAACTCTCAACAACGCTGCACATACTTATCTAAAGGTACCTTCTAATTATTTTCTGCATTTTTGGCAGCATCTGAAAGACAGAGAAGAACAGCATTACAAAGCCGCAAACTCAAATCTTTATGCTGCACAAATATACGAGGCACACTTACCTGAGACTTCGGGTTACGTCTGCTAGTGAAGTAACTGGCACTCTAGATACTCAGCATACGCTGTGAAGTAGGAAAAGCGTGGCACGTTGAACTTTGGCATCCACAGACATTGGCCATTATAACTCTGGAAAAGGGAGTAGAGTATCCCTCCCAGAAGAATAGCGCCCCTGCAGAGTGCAGGATGGAAAGTTCATCCACCTAAAAGCAAAGGTGAGCTGCAAAGTTGGGAAGCAATCCAGATCACTTCACAAGGGAGAAAGGGAGGGGGTTCAAAGGTCTAGTTAGCCCAGATCTTAGTGTATTATCTCTTTATTTGACAGACACACCTTCCAGACCAACTTGGGGGAGTGAGCACTCAGGACATGGAGGTTCGATACCATCACTCCCACAGAGACACAGGTGAGTGTGACAATATCAACCTAAAGGTATTGGAAAACAGGTACTCATTGAAAAGTGTTATTGGCCAAATAATGAGAACTGGTCAAAGAGTCAAACATGGCTTTGGGCTAATTGGCCCAGAGGAGACTAGCCTGAGGAATGGGCATCAGCTTTAATTGAAAAAGCATGCAGTGTTTATAAGGATAGGTCGTCCTAGTAAAATGATAGGACTTGTTTAAAAAAAATCCTGCAATACTTCCCAAGTACTTGCAGTATGTCTCTTACCACACAGCACTCATATCTAGAGATCCAGAGAGTTTAACTAATTATTCAGCAATTATTCAGCAATCCCCCAGTATTCAGTCTTACCCCACAATTCTGGGATAATAAACAGTCTGTTTGTTATCAAACCCCAAGTTTATTTACATGAATACATAAAAGGTCCCCCCTTACTTCATGCAGAGCAAGTCCCCACAATAAGATACATAAAATAAGATGATTTGTTTACACAATTAGAATTGGTCTGCCTGTGACAATATCACCATATCAATGAAATATCTTTCTATGTTTTCTAATCCTAAATAATAACCCTAAGCAGCATTCTCAATTCTACGACAACCATGCTGCTTATTGGTCAGTATATCCAAAGCTTTCTCTTCAATTAAAACACTGAATTTCACTTGGTATTTTATGACAATATACTAAGCACCTTTTCTTCCAACATCAAAAACAATGATTGGCATCAGAGAAAATGTGTATTAAAAAAGTGCCTTTCATGTAAACAATATAGTATGTGTAGCACCGGCATTAATCCATAGTCAATACTGCCGAGTTACCCTCAGATGATCGTTGCGCTGTATAAAACCTCCCCACATAACATATATACATCAGTTTGTCCAACTATGTGATCTTGAGGATGTGGGTTTCTAGCATGTGCATGCAATCTGAGTGCAAACTATAATCTGTTTCATCTAATTCTGCAAGTTTGTGTTAGAAAAACAGAGCAATCATTTGCGAGCGCACAGGATCTTGGTTCATGCACCCAATATGGGAACATGATTTTATGATTTCCTAATACTAGAGATTCAGCCTCTCATGCTTTACATTTGTTTTCACAAAAGACGTATAGAAAATGCACAACATTTTGTTGGGTGACAGCTAGTTTCACACTTTACTAAATCAAAAACAGGATTGTGACGAAAAATCCAATTTCCTCAAAAGAATACAGCCCATGTTTTAAGCTTGCGACCTGACCCTTTTATACACAAATTATGCCTTTAAACAGATATGAACCTGACCTCATCCACTGGATAAAAAGATTCAGCATGAACAACCCACTGTAATAAAGTGTCTTATTAGTCACAAGGGACACACAGATAATAATGTTCAGTTGTGATGTCACAATGGACCAAGATAGTGAGTGATTAGTCCCGGAAAGTCAGAGTAGCCATTGAGACAATGAAGACTGCTAATGCTCTGTGTGTGTTGCTGGGCAACAGCTAGCAGCTTTTGAAAATGATGCAGGGTCCTGCTCAGGGCAGCAGTGAGGGTTTTGCACAAAAAAAATGCCAATAAAAGGAAAGCGTACCTTTCATTTTGTCCGTTTTACACATAAAATGCCAAATGAAAATGTAAGTTTCACTTCGTCCTCCCCCCTCCTCTGACCTGATAGATGGACAGCTCCTGCTGTCTGAAGCACTTTTGGAGTAGGGCGTCTGGGGAAATGTTTTTGGTTGCTGGGGACCTCCCTCCCAGAGTCCAGTGGCACATTATACATTTTCAACCCTGGAGCTGGCAGGATGTTTATTTTTGAGTCTATGGGGGAACGGTGGGTCACTCTTAGGCTGCTTCCCCCCCCACAGCTCTCCTTACTGTACATTTTTGTAGCTGCAGCTCCTCAGTTGCACTCTGTCCTTTTAAGTTGTATTTGTCCATATTCCTGGGTTCTTTAACTCTCGTCGCCAATGTAATAAAGTCTCTTATTAGTCACAAGGGACACACAGACCAGCTGTGGACACTGATGTTGTTCCAGGTATGCTTTATTAGTACAATATGTACAGTTCCAGTTACTCTCAGGTATTTACAGTAGTCTGGATGACAGGACAAGGACAGGGATAGGTAGTACAGTACACATGAAGGAGAAGACCCACCGGCCATCCACTCACTCCAGCTCAGGCCCCCAACTCTTACAGTAGTCTGGATGACAGGACAAGGACAGGGATAGGTAGTACAGTACACATGAAGGAGAAGACCCACCGGCCATCCACTCACTCCAGCTCAGGCCCCCAACTGACTCACTCAGAACATTCATACACTGATGCACTCAACATTCTCCTGGCTGCATCATACATCACATTCTATGGCAATCACTCCAGGCCAGTGACAATGTACAAGACTATATATAACATCTCCCTTTCTTACCAGATTCAACCACAACATAACATCTCCCTTTCATACCGGAAGTACCCACGCGTGACATCTCCCTTTCATATCAGGTTCATACACACAAACATTATCCTTTCATTCGGGTGGAGGGAGGTCAGCCAAATACACATCACTCGCCCACTCAAGGCATATCCCTGTCCTTGTCCTGTCATCCATCTATCAGGTCAGAGGAAGGGGGAGGATGAAGTGAAACTTACACTTTCCTTTCATTTGGCATTTTATGTGTAAAACGGACAAAATGAAAGGTACGCTTTCCTTTTATTGGCATTTTTTTGTGCAAAACCCTCACTGCTGCCCTGAGCAGGACCCTGCATCATTTTCAAAAGCTGCTAGCTGTTGCCCAGCAACACACACACAGCATTAGCAGTCTTCATTGTCTCAATGGCTACTCTGACTTTCCGGGACTAATCACTCACTATCTTGGTCCATTGTGACATCACAACTGAACATTCCATCAGGTCTTCCCTGAACTTTTTGAGCCCCGTTCAAATTAATAAGTAAAAAGATAACTCTCAGCAGGAGCTGGGGGCAGTGTGTGTGTCAATGAAATGCAATAACTTCATGGGAGCAATTTACAGTTTCATTGACCACCCTGTACATTCTGCAAACTACCGGGTGGCGCCAGAGCTCCATGCACTCAGAATATTAAATGTGAAAATGAATACATAAAGGGAGTGTGCAACCCGTAATGAAAGACATTTTTGTTGTGCCAAGTTTTTTTTTGTGTATTAAACATTGCCTCCCATGTGGAATGAACATGGATAAAGTTTGGAGTTTGATTTTATCCAAGATCCTGCCTGTATTTCAAAAAATGCTCCGTGAAAGGATGGTTGACAGCACAGGCCCAGTGAGGTCTGTCCTCCTCCAGCCCTTCTATTGAATGATGACGTGTGTCAACATTCAGTGGGTGATGGTGATCCATGGAATGCGGAACGAACAATGAAAGGAAGTGATACGTGTCCGTTTCGTTTCCTCATGTTAAATGGATTGATGGAGAAAACACTTGCTGCCGTGTGCGTACTTTAAGGAAGCTTTAGTTGGGGAGCTGAAAGGAACATTTTGCAAGACTTTTTCTTTATTATTATATAAATCAATGGAACTAAAGGCACAACGTGAGCAAGGAGCATACTTGTGAAATAAGCTACGAGAAAGCCCTTCCCTTGGCATCATTATTTTGGATTGAATTATGTTTGGCAATAATGCAAACGTGACAATTTACATTTTTTTCTTTATTTTGATTTTTTTTATTTCTTAATGAATGTGGAAAAGCCACCATGGACTTTTGCAACACTTATCAATATAAATGAAAAAACTAATTTAATCCGTTTTTTTTAAGCACAAAGTCATAATATTTTTTTTTTTATTTTCTCAAATTTCCATGCTGTCTGAAGCACTTTTGGAGTAGGGCGTCTGGGGAAATGTTTTTGGTTGCTGGGGACCTCCCTCCCAGAGTCCAATGGCACATTATACATTTTCAACCCTGGAGCTGGCAGGATGTTTATTTTTGAGTCTATGGGGGAACGGTGGGTCACTCTTAGGCTGCTTCCCCCCCACAGCTCTCCTTACTGTACATTTTTGTAGCTGCAGCTCCTCAGTTGCACTCTGTCCTTTTAAGTTGTATTTGTCCATATTCCTGGGTTCTTTAACTCTCGTCGCCAATGTAATAAAGTCTCTTATTAGTCACAAGGGACACACAGACCAGCTGTGGACACTGATGTTGTTCCAGGTATGCTTTATTGGTACAATATGTACAGTTCCAGTTACTCTCAGGTATTTACAGTAGTCTGGATGACAGGACAAGGACAGGGATAGGTAGTACAGTACACATGAAGGAGAAGACCCACCGGCCATCCACTCACTCCAGCTCAGGCCCCCAACTGACTCACTCAGAACATTCATACACTGATGCACTCAACATTCTCCTGGCTGCATCATACATCACATTCTATGGCAATCACTCCAGGCCAGTGACAATGTACAAGACTATATATAACACCCACCCATACCCCTCTCCACACTAGTCACGTCCCTAGTATTCACCATTGACCCTCACCTACCCATCACACACGCTTGCACTACATCTCCCAAGCAAGATTAGACACAACCTTCACCCTGTACTACTTCTTTACAAGCTGGACTACGAAAACGCTGTCCTCACTGGACTCCCTAACAAACTCTCACCTTCATACAATACATACAAAACACAGTAGCAAGGCTCAGTCTGCAGCTCCCCAAGCACTCACACATCACCCTAGCTTTCTCCCTGCTCCACTGGCTCTAATACCACAGAGGATTGCATTCAAATGACTCTGCAGCATATACAATGCCATTCACCTCACAACCCCATTCTACCTGCCCAAGAAACTGAAACCCATCACCAACACAAGCACAAGTCAAGCCACCCAAAATCTTCTGAGCATTCCACTCTGCAAGTGGACCTTCACACAAGGGGCACCCAAAGCCCTCACGCCCTACAGCTGTACCGCACCTTCCATCATCACCTTCCACAAAATCTTCCAAACGTATCTCTTTCCCGATACCTAAACCAGTCTGTCCACATCCGATGCTATCCTTTATCGTAATCTTCTGATTCTATACTAAAAACAGTGTAACTTCTTTTTTCACCTCCTCCCTTTTAAAATTTGTGGGGCATGTAGTGTCAACCCAAAACCCGATCACTCCACAAGGGGGAAAAATAAGAGCACAGTTCACATGAAAAAAAATGTTTTATTACATGCAAATACGTCCAGGAGTGTCTGTCAGTCCCATAGAACTAAAAACACGCTCAATACACCCATTTCAAGTTACATTTTTTTATAGCTGAAAGCTGCACTTTAGCATAAGCAAAACATATCAGATACAATATAGTCCCACGTTTCCCATTGGCTAACAACTATACAAAAATCGAAGCATCACCTATATTTTACTACCCCATTGGTCAGGCATATCTAAATACAACTCCTTGCAAAATGACCTAATTGTGCAGGAGTGTGGGTCAGTCCCATAGAACTAAAAACACGCTCAATACACCCATTTCAAGTTACATTTTTTATAGCTGACAGCTGCACTTTAGCATAAGCAAAACATATCAGATACAACATAGTCCCACATTTCCCATTGGCTAACACCTATACAAAAATTGAAGCATCACCTATATTTTACTACTCCATTGGTCAGGCATATCTAAATACAACTCCTTGCAAAATTACCTAATTGTGCAGTCAGCGCAAAGCACTGGGATGTGATTGGTCCACTACATTAAGATACTTTGTTGTATTAGTACCCGCCGAGAGCCAAGCAGAATGTAACACACATTCTGATTGGCTCTCGCCAGACAGGAATCCCTCGGCCGGGATTCCATGGCCATTGTTCGAGGCGGGGGGGGCGTGGCAGCCCCTCAGCCAATGAGAAGGTTTGAAGCGGGGCTATCCCCGCTCCGAGCCTCCACGCGGCTCAGAAGCTGCCATCGCCCCCTGCCGGGGCCTCAGGTATGTTTTTTTTTTATTTCCCTTTCCTCCCACCTCACCGCCCTCCCAACCTCACTTACCTTCTGCCTGCTTTGTGCCCAGGGTGGGACGATGGCAGCCTCCATCCGTGTGGAGACTCGAAGCGGGGCCATCCCCGCTCCGAGCTTCCACACGGCTGGAGGCTTCCATCGTCCCCCGCTGGGGTCCCAGGTATGTTTTTTTTTCTTTTTCTTTTCCCCCCACATTTCCTCCTCACCCCCGCCCTACCAACCCCACTTACCTTCTTCTCTTTATTTTTTCAGGAGCGGACGTGCGGGGACCAGAAGTCTTCCAAGCACGTCTGCTCCTGATGGCCGCCATGGAAAGGGAAATGGACTCCATTTTCCCTTCCCCGGCGACCATTTTCTCAGTCATTTTCTGTTTTCTGTTCCGAAACGCTGCAGCGTTTTGGGACAGAAAAAACTGCTTTTAGTATCCCGGTCTCGCAGATCTTGTGGGCTGTCTGGTCGGTCGTTGGTGGGAAGGATGAATACACTCTAATTAAATTAACAGAGCAAAAGCTCCAATGGCTGACCTAATTCACTGACTACCAAAAAGCTGCCATTGCCAAAAAGGCCTAAACCACATGGCAGAACTCTTGCTCACGTGGCACACAGCTCTTATGTTTCTACAACACAACCTGCATCACTTCAATTACCACTACTACTAGCTACAAACTATTAAACACGGCCTATCTCTAACCTGGAAATATATAAGCAAGAGTATTACTGTTGTTGCTCCTTCTTTCATTCTGTAAGGCTCTGTGATGTTCTCTAAAAGTGTGTCAACGTAAACTACAAATAACATGTGTGTAGAACTGCCAAACCAAAAGGCAAAATACTGATACTAAATGACCAGCTCTCTTTGTTAATACAAGTTATGCAGCCTTAGCCTTTTTCCAAGGTTGGGGTGTTGCACTTGCATCCCAACAGGCCCTCCAAGGCCCTCTGAGTAGGGCCAGCATTGTATACAAGTTTAAATAAAATCAAATAGAAACATTTAGACTATAGATATTGCCTATGTGTGGGTGCACACGTGTTTCTTACCCAGAGTCTCCAGCTCGAGCATAATGTGAATGCTCAGGGCTGAGATAAACCTCTCACTTTGAACATGACCCATCCTCTCAAGACAGAGACAAGTCTCTCACTTTAAGAATACAACTAATTGGGTGGGGGGGGAGGTTGGGGGAAAACACGGGTGATGTTGGTTGAGTTATGACATTTGGGGGAAGAAGGGGTTCTGGGGGTTGGGAAAATGGGATGGGGATGTTGGGAACTGTTATATCGAAATGCCAATAAAGAGTTTTAAAACTAAGAATACAACTAAGCCATGCCACAATCTGCAGAAACTTCCTGTGTCTTTTAGAGTCTGGTTGAAAACATATTTTATAATCGCTATAGGGTTTTCACCCATTGCCCCAAAGATGTGAAGTTGCCACACAAGGCACAGTCCACTCAAACCATCTGAATCTGTCTTCAAGATGTCGAGCGCTCGAGTGCAGAAGCCATCCTTCCAGTTTTAATGCCTCCTCAAATTTTAGGTCTCAATATCAAAAATACCTCTACCAACCTTAGTGGCACTATTGCATCTGGGCTGATCAAGAATGGTTGCCTCTTGGGTGGTAGTGTTCTGACTATTTCCCTGCCTAGTTGCTGTACTGACATCTTGAGAGGGAAGGGGTTTAGGAACCACGCATACAATTATGAACTTAATAAGTAAATGGATCAAAAGCCAATAATCTTTTTCTCAGACACAAGCATGACTTACTTCAGCCTTTTACACTTCCTGCAGATGTTCTGACTTTTCATTTTGTAATCGCAATTAGAAATAGTAAGAGTAGTCAAGCCTAGCAAACAACATGTCTACCCCTACTGGTGCTCAAAGGCCTCAGGAGATACAGTATGCCTTACGACTTTAGGGGGTAGGATTTGTTTTTTTTAATTTTGTGAAGTTCAAAAAATATAATGACTTTATGTACTTTGGTACTTGATTCACAAAAATGTTTGGCCATCTGTGTGTGTTCTTTGCATTATTGACTTGTACATGCCCATGGAGTGGTCAATCCACCTCAAAGTACATTGAATTTTTCGGTCACCACCCTTGGTGACTGAAATGCTCTATGATCCCAGACACTCCCTCTAACTGACTTCCCATGAGCCGGGCCTCCGCTGTCAGAATCGAGGAGCAGAAGAAAAAGCAACGCTGACCACAGTCTTCACGCCCTCTGGCATCATTTTGCAGACCCAAATACGAGTGCTCCTGCTTTACCAACCATTTCATACGTCTCACTTTTCCACCTCAGAAACAATTGTGGAAATGAGCAGCCTTTGAGGTGATGGATTCATAGCCACTGGCTGTCTGCAGGCTTATTTTCTCCTCTCATTCTTTGGTAAGGGGCTTTGTTCACAGGCCCTTTATTGCTTTCTTGCTGGCTTTAAAAATAAAGAACAAAAGTGTTGTCAATCACATGTGTGATGAATGCTATGGAGTCCTCACTGTAACCCTACATAAAGACTCCTCTCAGGTGGACAGGGTAAGGCAGATGCTTCCTGATCCTGACCCTGGGGTCGGTGTTAGATGGGAGGATCACCTGCGAGGAGAAGGGTCCCAGGGAAACAGGAGGACATCATGGGATGAGATGCAGTACTTGTCCAACTCAAGGAAGGGGATATCATTAATGCTCGCACACATAATGGCATGTTGTCAAAGAGAATGGTTATTCCCTAAAGTTAATTGTCAGCGTGTGAGTGAATACAATCCCAACTGGTCATGTAGTAAGAGTGTGACAAACTCTCGCAAAATGTATAACTCTCCAGAAATAGGAAACCATATGAGTCCCAAGAAAAATATGGAGAGGTGTTCTTAAAAGTTACAAATTTAAATCTGGAAAAACCTCAATTCTCTGTAAAACCAGAAATACCCTATGATCATATTAATGCTCCCTTGAGCAATATGCTTAAAGAGGGAGAAGAACTTGGAGAGGAAAATATTGTTAAGGGAATTAACTTTTGTGGTGTGGACTTCGTGTCCCAGAATTCCCAGAGCATTGGGACAAAGAAGAGGGCTGCAGAGGCACGAGGTTGTGCAGTGTAGCTCATTAGGGTTGATGACCCAGACCTGGGGGTGACTGAGAGGCATAAATGGGCCACTCTGGTGCAGGCCATTTGACCAAGATGGAAGAATGCGAGGCAGTGGTAGTAGTGTTTGGATGAGTTTCGTAGCCTCCAAGAAACACCAGAGGAAGAAACCGTGCAAGAGCCAAAAGGCCGGGACCAGAGTGGCGAGAGAAGTTGATGCCAGTCCGGAGAGGGTCGTATGGGCTTGAGATTTCATCTGCAGTGGTCAGACACTAACTTTCCCCACTGTAAAATGGTCAGTGTGAGCAAGCAAGCACCGGATCACTGGGGAAGCCACGAGGGCCCTGAAAGCAGCCAACGTGGGACAGGGCAACTGTGCAGGAGAGGTTGCCGGACCGCATAGGAAAATTGAAGCAGATGAGCTGGAAGCAGCAAGGAAATAGATGCAGATGCCAAACCCGGTGAGTTAATTATTTTATTGTGTCCTCGGAGTGCTCTGTGACTACACATTGCTTGTATCCAGTTTTCCCTTTGAATACCAAACTGATATAAAACATGTTAATGATTGTGACGCATATCAAATGATTGTAATGCATACCAAGCTGATAGAAACCAAAGCATTTGGGGGGTGCTGTTGCGTGGCGAAGAAGATGGCCGCCGCCTGAAAAGCTCAGGCGAAGGCTCTAATATCCTTTTAATAATCCTATGACCAGTGGTCTTGTTCTACCCCTGGAACCCATGGCATAAATCTGTGATCGTAAGAGGCAGCATCTGATCACAGTGTCAGTCTGCAACAGTGCTCTGGTGAAGCAAATGAGGAGGAGCATTGCGACAACCTTGCGTCCCGCCCCCTGTACGGCCTGCTAAGGGAGGTGTCAGCCTGGGACAGAGCTTGCAGGGAAGACAGGCACCTGCAGCAACTGCCTGCCACCGAGACCGTGGCTGTACAAGAGGGGCGCATAGCTCCATATCTTTAGGAACAGTGTGATCGCTGTGCTGCGTGATGGTGACACCCGAACAGTATGGGATAGGAGACAGAAGAGGGCTATCATCAGCGCTTCTTTCATGAGCACCACCTACACCCGCAGTTCAGGTCCCTCCTGCTGCTGCAACCTCCAAAACGTAGCTCCTTGGAGTGGGAGTCTCCGGCACCGGAGCGGGAAGAGCAACCCAACACTAGCACACCGTGCAGCCCCAGCAGAACACCGCCTCCACACCTAGCTTCCTGGGAGGAGATCAGCCCTACAAAGAGAATGCTGGGCACAGCAACCCGCCCCCTGCTCACATCCTGGGCCTGGATACCTTATGATTATCATCCAATGCCACCACACCACAAAGAGCAAAGACCTTTAAAAAATAATAATAATACAGACAGTGCAATCTGCAATATTCCTTGTGCACAGTCAACAACCTATACTCACCTGGGCTGCTGGCTCAGTGCCAACTTGTGGTTACCAGCACAAAAGGCCTCCCTAGACAGTGTGGGTCTCCCAGATGGCACAGATTGCCACTGCCAGCCAGGGGAAGCCAAATGTGACAGGGGAAGGATCAGAAGCGGCAGAGTTCTATGGTCACCATGCTGTGGCACCAATGAGGCAGTGATTGGACAATCACACTTAGGATCCTGCATTGAAGCTGGAACGAAGAACATCCCATAGCCCGCAAAGTAAGTTGGCACATCACACGTAGCTCATACCTATAGCCGAATACCTATAGCAGAACTCACACCACTCTTTACTGTACCACTTGAGGGAGAGCTGCTGGTGTTAAAGGCGGTGCCATCCCAGCGAGCGGTGCAGCAAACCCCCTGTCAGACCCCAATGGAACAAGCTGATCCCCGCAGTGGGGACTGCAACAAAACAAGTACCAACCTAGGCCCACGACTGCAGTAATATCATCGGCCACTAAAGACTGCCGGGCCCAGGGTGCAGTTGTCATGCAACCTACTACAACACTGGACATTTCCCCAACGACCTGGCCAAGTCCATCCGAGAGCACTGACTACTCACCATAGCAGCACATCACTAGACCCCGTACAGCATCCTTGATAAGCAGCGGGTTACAGAATTAGCAATACAATGTTCAGTCCCAAGAAACAGGCAAAAATGGACCAATTTGCACCTCTACATCAATCACAGCCCTCCCTGCCTCCGGAGCAGGACCACGCGCCAGCCCGGGTAGATATGAACACTTTAAACCAGACCCTACTGGCCTACATTCTGGGGATACCAGAATCTACATCAATTGACAACATAGAGAAGATTGTGGAGAACCTACTGGTAGAAGTCCTGGGGGACCCCCCACTCACGAACATGTATATGGTGGAACGAGCACATCGATCGCTTGCAGCAAGAACCCCTCCTGGAGCCCCGGAATGCCCCATCATCGCTAGAATTTTCAGCTATTGTGACAGGGATATCCTGCTCCGCTCTGCCAGAGAGAAGAAGGAGCTGCGGTGGGGGTCCAACACATTTCGGCTCTTTCCAGACTTTAGCCCATTGGTTCAGGAACAACACAAGACCTTTCATGCTGTAAAGAATATCTTACACAGTGTGGGATGTTTTAACCCACTGTGCTCTGCCCTGCGGCATCACTGGGTGCTGGTTGCACCAGAATCAGCAAAATGGCCGCAAAATCTCTGGCCCTGCCAAAACCTATTAAAATTGCACTTTCAAACCGGAAAAGGTGGCTGCTAGATCTACTTTGCCTGTTGTCAGTGGTGAAATGGAGACCTCACTGCTGAAACATGTTACTGGGCTGCCCACCAAGTAAAAATGAACGCTGCAGGAAAGGCAGTGTTTTATTGAAAGAAACCCAGAAATTGTTCTTAAGTCCCTTTTTCTTGGTTGCTGAAAATACAAAATACCGGACCAAAACACCACAAAACATCCATTATCTTTGCTGGGTGTTACCCGCCACTTCATTTAAGGAATCATTATGAACACACAATGTCAGGAAAAGCAGAATCTATCATCAACATGTCCACAGTAAAAAGTGTGCTTGCCTGTGAAAATCTGTCAAAATATGGGCACATTACCATACCATACCGCCTGTATGACAGCTGTCATTAATTGCATCAGAAGCTTAAACTTGTGCAATTGAAATCAAATGGCTGGAAATTAAGTGACCTGTTCTCAAAAGTAATATAGGTTGTAACTATTTAATCTCCATGATTTTAAAGTAAGTCTGATGCAAGCCAAAACTACTAAGCAACTTCCCCACTGGGCAAGGTACCTCCCTTGTGCTCTATGGACCAGGAACTCACATTCAGGTGTTGATTAAGAGGGGAGGGGCACTGGGGCTGCTCCTGGGAGAGACAATGAACCTTCCTTGGCTGAAAGGATATGCAGATTGTAAAGTGTCAACAGTGGCCTCTGCCAGAGGAAGAAGGCGGAGATTGCTCTTGAGCTACAAGATGGAGATGGAGGCGGAGCCAGACATTTTTGTTGATTCACAAAGCACGGAAAGCATATTTCTAAAAAGCCTGATAAAGGACTGTGCGGATCTGTAAAAATTATAGAATTAGTAGCAGCGTTAATGTGACTTTTTTGTGCACATTTTAAAAGGACTCAGAACTCTGTGTGATGTTCTGAGCAGGCACAGTGAAAATTCTGGTTTTGTAGAAATTTCATTTATGTCAGAAGCATGAAACTTCATACGATTATGCCCAGATATCATGCACGCATATGTACAAAAGTGTGGATAAATCAGATGTTGTGTCCCGGAAAAAAAGTGCAAAAATGTGTCAAATCCAGACCCAAGATCCCACCGCAACGAGGATTGGAAGAGGGTTTGCTTCACAAAATATGTGATCTATGCATGTTATTAGTATCAAGATTGTACACATATAAAGATGTATTATATCAAAAATAGATTTTATGTACAAAAGGCAAAGGGCAGGATGTTTTGCCTCATAAATCACATCATCATGTTGACACACTGTTTTCCCCTCCAATCAATGGAGAGAGCAGACTTTAGTCAATAGACTACTTAGGGGGTGCACCTAGGATAATTCAGCATACCCACCCCTTTATCAAACACATAAATGGAGACAGCTGAGGACCTAGAGGACACTGTTCCATCCACCATCCTGAATTTGGCGAAGTATTCTGAAGGAGATCCATCCATACTCCTTGTTCCAGACTCCTGAAACTTTGAAAGGCTCAGAGCATAGCTGAACCACTTTCAGCTGGGCCTAACTTCCAGAACCCATCCCTCAACTTAAAGGGGAAACCAAAGAGCAGACAGGCTGTGCTGTAACTGCTTGCCTGCCAAAGAATTATCTTCATAACCAGAAGGGCAGATTAAAACCCACTCTGGTGCAGTGCCGTGCTGTGCTGTGCAGGCCAGAGAGCCATTGCAGATCCAGTCCAGTCATGCTGTGCAGTGTAGACCAGAGCATCTTGCTGTCCAGTCCTGCCGTGCAGTGTCCAGAGCGCCTTGCTGATCGCTGAACCCGTCCAGTCTGGTGTGCCCAGCAGAATCCCAGAAAGTATCCTTGCCCAGGACCAGAATCCCTGACGGTTCCATTCAAAACATTGGTAGTGAGTATCCATAGTATAGGATTGTCACTAGCCTGTGTACTGTCCATAGTCATCCCTATCCAGATCAAATCTATTTTATATCCAGAACTGTATTGTTAGAAATCCTTTTTGTCTTGCCTGAACTCTCTCTCTTATCCCATAGTCCTTCTGTAATAATATTGTTAAAATCATCTTTGCGCTGATATAGTTCATCCAAGAAGGCAAGCGTCTCGGCGGGCAAAAACCTGAACGGAGATGTCCTGGTCTGGTGGTTGTGCTGTCGTGTGGTTTGTTTCTTCATAGTCCATCCCTAATGTAAAGAAACCTTGTTTGTACCTTTAAAAGCGCATCCTTGTTTTACATTTTGCCTTTATCTGAAAAAACGACCTCCACGAAAACGTCCATAACTTCTTCAAAGTTAATGCTAGAAACGAAATGTAAGTGTCTACTTGTAGCTAACATCCTAAGCTTTCTAATATCTATAGCGTTCCTTATAGTTTTTCCGCAATCGGGCTTACTGTGCACGGAAAAGTTTGCCGCAAATTTTTCGTTTGGCTAAAATCTATAACGTGTAAAATAGCTTTTCATTGCACCCGACCTCAAAATTAAGTTTTCAACTTGCTTATTACTCTCAAATCATTGCTAGTGTTTGTCTGATACCATACCAAGCGGCTCCCATGAGAATTTCAACAATTTCAGTGAATTAAACCTTTTTTAGTGTTTTGCCTATTCCGTTTAAAGCCAACTTTAAAACCATTTTTTGACAAGTTTGCCAATCAATTCTGTTTTTCTTTGGTGTTTGCTGGGGGGAAATTGGGTTTGATACTTTTGCTTGAATTCTGAATTACTGAAACCTGTTCTCTCTCCTTCCATCTCTTTATATTGCATATTGGGGGGATTGAAGAGTGTGCATGGGGAAATATTAACCACATTGCCATTTGATTGAACACACACTAAAGTATTATTTCTGTGGTGCATTATTTTTCCCATCATTACTCCTTCTGATTAAAGAGATTGTTTAGTGTGACATCACCCCATTGGTGATTATTGTATACCCATTAAAAATAGTGTGATACATATTGTGCAATACATACATAAATATTTTAACTTTGCAAACCAGCCTGATTCCTGGTTCAGTGTGACCGGAGGGATTCAAAGAGAGGGGCGTGATATATGTGGTACATCATTCAGAATAAAAGAACTTATAGACACAAATAAATAATTAAGGGTTTCAGTTGTGCATCCCACGCTAGGCATTGACTTGGGTGAAGTGCCGGATTGAAATCACTTACAGCAGAAAGGAAGTACAATACTCTATGATCTACACGGCTAAGCTTAGGGTGCTCCACAACAGATCGGCAACCTTCTTCACCTCACTGGAGATGGCTGAACGCCTCGCTATGAACCTCCCGGACCCTGGGAGATCACTTCGACATTCGCCCTGAAGACACCCATGTAGCCTTACTTGACTCACTGCACAACTGCTTTAATGGCGTACATTGAAAGGTCCGGGGATGATGGACAGGACCACAGAATTGAGCAAAGTGGCCGCCGCCATGAGAAGTGCATTGATTGCCCACAGCGCCCCGATATCTGCAGATACTGCAGGAGTTGTTGAGGGTTTGTTAATGGTGATGGTTTGGAAGGGGGGGCATGCGGGCTGGTAGGTTTACGTTTCTGGCGTGGGAGGGAGAGGGCGGGTTCTAAGGTTAGGTATAATGGAAGTTTAGTTGAATTTGTTTGTATTGGGAACAGGGGGAGAGGGGCTCAGAGTCCAGTGCAAAAGAGAACTTTCTGATTCACGCAATATAGTATGGTAGTACATCACCCAGTGACCAATGTGCAAACCACCCATACCCGATCTATAAAACAAGGAATACTGCTTTATTGGCTGCACCATGGGTACACATGGAACAGGTAAGAAATCGGACAACACACTGTCAATAATGTCATGGAACATACGTTGGTTCACTAACCAGAAGAGAGCCTGGTTAAGAGCCAATTATAGCAAGAATCATAATATAAATATACTATGCCTGTAGGAAACACACCTGGTCCGTGATGCGACTCTCCCCGGGTTGACGGGATGGGGTGTTCACAGGTACTGCTCCTCATACACCACACACTCCAGGGGGGTGGCCGTTTATATACATTGCTCCTTGGAATTTAAACTGCATGAACAGATTGGTGACGGTACATTATATTAGCTGGGGAAATTTCTGGATGAAATTTTTTGTTAATAAACGTATATGGACCAAACACTGACTCGCCCAATTTTTTTCACCAGTGTGCTAATCCACAAGTTCCCACGTTATGACATCATCTGGGTAGGTGATTTTAATATGACCATCACCTTAGAACTAGATAGGTCCTCCACAGCGCAGCAAACTCTACCACGAGCGGCCCAGGCCTGGTCCGCTATTGTCAAATATCACAAATTCCACAATGTATGGCGAGAAAAGCACCCCACAGACAGGGAATACACCTTTTTTTCTAGTGTACATGCCAGTTCCTCAAGAATGTATTACATTGTAACCCCCTCAGTTCGGAATGTAGTGGAGGTTGATAGACTTCCCCAAACCCTTTCAGACCACTCCCCAGTTTTTGTCTGCATCGCAGGTCTGATAAAACCCCCGAAACAGCTATGGTGGCGGTTCAGGGCCACGGCTCTTGATGACATTGCGTTCTGAGTGGAAATTGGACAAGACATGCAGACCTACTTCCAAACCAATGTGGGCTCAGTGCCCGACCTAGGGGTGATCTGGGAGGCCTTTAAAGTATACATCAGAGGCTGGTGTATATGAAAAGAGGGGGAGTGTTGAAAGCTCCAATGTAGGGCATGATATTATAATGCAATACCTAGATGAGATAGCCCTGGGATGGCTAAACCCAGACCAAGGGAGGCCCTGAATGCACCCATAATGGACAAAGAGATTTGTAAGGTAATACACTCCCTCCCTAATGGAAAGGCCCCGGGACTTGATGGAATAACAGCCGAATTCTATAAAACCTATATAGATTACCTGCTCCCTTATCTGCACAAAATATACGAAAACACCCTGTTCACGGGCACCCTCCCAGACTTCACAAGAACTGCCTTGGTGCCCCCAGGGCATAAGATATCTGGGGGTCCTTGTGACCCTATCAGTGGGAGATCTATACAAAGAGAACTATGTGAAGGCAATGGAACTGCTGGAGCACAGGGTAGACTCGTGGATCCTCATGCCCATCTCCCAGGCAGCCAGTATTGCATTAGCTTAAATGTTTGTCCTGCCCAAACTGCTCTATATATTTAATAATGTACCCATCAGGCCACTGTGCAATTCTGGTCTCAGGTCAAAGGTTTAATGATACGATTAGCCTGGGCTGGCAAGCAGGCGAGGGTATCCTACGACACCCTCACGTTAAATTATGAGCGGGGCGGGTTGGAATATCCTGACTTATGCCTATACTTCCTGGCGGCACAGATGCATTACATTGTGGGGTAGAGGGCTCCCGCCGCCAACTCCACTCACTCTTTGCTGGCTGAGGCAGTTGTGAGCCCGAACAACCAACTTGGGATGCTATGGGGTACCCGGGAAAGGACGCTGAGGACCTAGGTCCGACCTATAGAAGTTACAGGTAGAGCATGGGAACAAATCAACCAGATGACCAGCGCCGGGACCCGCCACTCCCTGACTTCCCTATATACAATATATGCAGGATTCTGCTCACACACAAGAAAGTATTCCAGATACACTTCCAGAAATTGGGGGTCCAGTCATTAGGGGACCTACTTCAGGATGAACAATTCATAACGTGGGATATCCTAAAACCCAAAGGTGAATGGACCACAGTGACCATGCTCCTGTACTTAAGATTAGGAGAGGTGTTGAGATCCAAATGGCGTGGGTTCCCCCAGGCCCCCGGTCCAAACACGATTATTCAATATATCATAAATCCACAGTGCACCAAGAAACTGATGTCAACAATTTACAGGATGGTCAGGGGAGTGAGGGTGGTGGGTGGGAGGCCATACAAAAACGCCTGGGAGAAGTCCCTGGGAACCGTGGTAAGTGAGGAACATTGGAAATAAATATGCTTGCAGACACGCAACCTGTCCCTAAATAATTGGTACGACTAATAGACTATACATTTCTACACCAGGCTTATTACTCCCTGGCCCCTTGTGCAGATTCTTCCCTGAGAGGTCCCCCGCCTATAAAAGATGTAACAGAGACCCCGCTGATTTCTATCACGTGGCCTGATCCTGCCCACATATTAGGTCCTTCTGGGGGAAGATCGAAGAGGCAATGTCTGAGATGCTGCCGACATCATGGTGTTACACACCAGAGCTAAGGTTACTGGTTCTGATCGAGGAGGGCCCTCACTCGGAAAGGAAGCTGCTAGGGATGGCCACAGTGATGGCCAGATACATGATAGCTAGAGCATGAGGGAAATGGAATGCACCTTGTTTTTTGGGATGGCTGCAACTCATGAGTACATGCGGGAAAAGAGAAACCCGATATGCAACGACGCTCCTAATCATTAGCAGTCCGATAGATTACTGGACTCTTTTTCGACAGTACTACTCGGTGCTGAAGCAAAATATGAGGACAGATGAGGAAATCATGTAACAAAGTGACCCAATCCATTATCGGAGAGATGTTGCACTAGCGGAGAAAATGTTAAATGAGTGCAAAGGGGTACATGGCAGGGCGGTGCATGCCCGTTGATTAAGGCCACCAGCAGGGCTATGATCAATGGTGAACCTGGACAATGACAGAATGTCACCCACGGCACATGAATGTACCGCACGATACTAGTTAAAACTATGTGAACGGACAACTATGTTTATTACTGTATGAGCTGCACTGGGAGCATTGTATGGGAGAGGGGGGAAAGTTACTGTTCTTATGGGTACTGTGGTTGATGTTTAACTGTTAAGTAAACCAATAAAGAAAGTTTTGCAAAGATACTGCAAGATACTGCAAAGGTTCCATCAAAAGGAGGTGACTGTTGCATAGTTGGTTATACAAAAAGCAAACAACACGAAGTATCTCCAGAAGTTAACCGGAACCATCATTGCCAAAGACAAAAGGTGCTCACATGCAGGCAATTGATAAACAATCAGGGTTGCCTAAGTCAAAAGGAAGGAAGTGAGCCTAACAGTGTGTGTGAAGAATATTGCCCATGTGTAGAGAATGTTTCAAACACACATTGCCAAAGCCAAAGAAGTGTTAAGGAGAGAAAGAGTTGTTATCAGCATTTGGTTAATAATACAAAGGTGGAACAAGACTGTCAGGAGGGCTGCCCTTCTGATACAAGAGGTTCAAGAGGAAGGAAGTATTGTCTGCCCTGCGTGTGGCAAACACTTAGGTGTAGTAAATAGCACCAGTGTGATTGCTGTTTTCCTTGAAGACATTCTCAAATTTAATTGTGTGAAGCAGATGGCATTGTTAAAACCTGTGCAGTTAACCCTTACTACAGAAGTACTTAGAGCTGGTAGTTTGGCCTGGCAAGCGAGTAAACCAGGTCATAGAACGTTGTGCCAATGTGTTCTGCTTGGGCAGGAGAGTATGCCCAATCAGAGAACACAGTAGCTTGTCTTGGCTGGCAGGAGAGTATACCAGACCAGCAGCACCATTGGTTCTGTTCTGATATGAGCACAATAAAGCAGAACGTTGTAGTAGTAGTAAGTCTGACATGGGAGTAAACCAGATGAAAGTTCATGATGTAGTGTGGTGGGATAAAGCTAATGAAGAAGTAGTTGAAGAAGCACTGAATGGATTTAGTGAAGTAGTACTAACACTAAAGTGGTGCCAAGATATCCTGACAAAGACAATTGGTTTGAAAGTAGTTGTAGCAGCCATGAAGTGTTTTGGTGAAGTAGTACTAAAACTAAAGTGTAGTCAAAATATCCTGACAAAGACAATTGTTCTGAAAGTAGTTGAAGACTCACTGATGTGTTTTGGTAATGTAATACTGAAACTAAAGTGGTGCCAACATATCTTGGCAAAGACATGTGTTTTGAAACTAATAAAGTTCTGAAATATTCTTTGTTGATGACAAGAAATAGTTTCATGAAATGTATAGAACTATACATTACCAATGATCAAAAGCTGTCTCAAGACCTTGGCTACAAGTGGAAAGAGAAAAGCATTGTTGAACATTTGTCAATCATCTTTTGGAATCCAAGTTGGAACTTTGGGCTGTCAAGAAGGATTAAAAGAGAACTTAAGTTAACCTTTGTGTTATGATACAAGATTTCTCCATCCTCTTTGAACAATTAAAGAAAAGCCTGCTTGAATCTAGGGAAGGGGAGTTCTCCCAGGTTATCAGAAGAAGTAGCTATTGTGGTGTGGATTTTGATGTTAATTTTGCTGTTGTTAAACTGCCATACATGTCCTTGTTGATTTGTTGTGAATATAAGTCTGAGGGACAGAAACCTTTTTTAGAGTGTTTCCTTATTTTAGGCAGGGAAATACCTGTTAGGATAGGGATAGTGAGGCGTTTATCCAACCTTTCAAAACTAATAAAATGGCATCATTTGAGAAACAATAACAAAGTTGTTGCCTCACATTTCTGACCACTCATACATAATAAATACATCTTGTGAAAATACAAAGAAACCTAACTCTTCCTGAAAAGACCTTAGTAGAGTATCAAAAGAGATGTCTTCCTGGGGTCTTTAAATTCCATTAAAATCAACTGTATGCAGAGCCAAAGAACAGCATGTAATTCTATGACAAATGGTAGTCAATGTGGTTTAGGGCCAAAGTTTAGAATACAAAGGTTGGAATAACAATACTTTAGAAAAAAAAGGACCGAAAAAAAAATCGAATGCACTTTTATTTTGGCCCAAAAAACATTATTTTTACCTATACCAAAGCCAAAAAAAAAATACATTAAAAAAAAAGGCATTCAGACTTTTTTTTCCGTCCTTTTGACTCGAATGTATTGCATTCAATCCTTTTGTTTTCGAATTAATGACTGGACACCATTCAATGTAAGTTCTTATCCTTGATCTTGCAAACAATACAGGGTTTGTACAGAAATATTGCATTTCTAGAAGTGGAAATGATCACTGACAAAACATACTTTAGAACTTTCAAAACCATTTGAGAATGGAAAAAGATAACTGAGAAAGTGGATGTGATGACAGACACAAGTTACTGAAAACCGAGATACACACATTTAAAAGAAATGCAAATGATTACAAATGTAATAGGCTGTTGTAGGTGGGTCAAGCAGAAGAGCATCCAAATACAAACAAAATGTTATCATGAATTGGGCAAGGCCAAACAATATCTGCAGATTCATATGAGTCACCCAGCTACCTCGCAGAGAAACGCAGCATCTCCGGCAGACAGCGCACCACCAGAAGCCAGGACACGTGCAGACTTGAAATCCAACACTGCAAAAAGGAACGGACCAGAAAACTAGCCTTCTCTGCTTACACCCCAAGACTATAGAACCTCCTCCCCGTTAGCATCAGACTTGCCCCTCCACTCCTACAATTCAGAAAAAAGAACTCAAAAACCACCTCTTCATGCAGTCTCTGCTCTTCCACACCTAGGACATCACATCGCCCCCGCACCATCTAACTCGCTTGATGCCATCCGCGCCTCTTCTCCCCACCACCCTGTACAGCTGTACCCCTCCTCTGGGTCCCCTCCATATCCTACCCCGGCTGTATGGCTGTTCTGTTGTTACCTATGAAAAGTGCTCTGTTGTGTATCTGTATTGTTGTATATCTCTGTTAAGCGCTCTGTTGCTTCTCAAAGCAAGGTCTGTGCTCAGTAAATACCATAATAATAATAATCTGAGACATGTACTGATTCAGAGACAAATGACCAAGAGCAAGATACTTGATGTGAAGTTCCGAGTATAAGTGCAGTTGAAGGCAACAGATGCTGCTTACCTGTGCAGAGACTATCTGAACCTTGCAGCTACCCATTTAACTAACTTCAACGAGGAAACAGAGCTATATAAGGAGCGTGTTTTGCAAAGCACATACCAAGTGCAAATTGTAAGTGCAGCTGAAGGCAGCAGACACTGCTTACCTGTGCGGAGACTATCTGAAACTTGCAGCTACCCAGTTAACTAACTTCCAACAGGAGGCAGAGCTATATAAGGAGCTTGTTGCACAAAGCACATGCCAAGTGCAAATGTGAAGTGCAGTTGGAGGCAGCAGACGCTGCTTACCTGTGTGGACACTATCTGAAACTTGTAGCTACCCAGTTCACTAGCTTTCAAGAGGAGACAGGGCTATATAAGGAGCTTGTTGTGCAAAGCACATGCCAAGTGCAAATTGTAAGTTCAGTTGCAGACAGACTTTGCCTACCTGTGCTATAAATGAAACTTGCAGCTACACAGTTTACTAGCTCCCAAGAGGAGACAGAGCTTTATAACAAGTGTATTGTGAAATGTGCAGGCAAAGCGCAAATGCATTTGCAGGCAGCAGACGCTGCTTACCTGTGCAGAGATTCTATTTGAAACAAGCAGCTAGCCAGGTTGCTAGCTCCCAAGAGGAAGTGGAACTATCTAAGGAGTGTGTTGTGTGAAGTGCATGAGCGAAGGTGGAGGATACGTGCAGTTAGAGACAGATGAGAACTGGCGGGGGATGCCATCATTGCGTGAGTCCATTTCTTATTTCACTTCTTTCTCTTTTGTTGGGAAGTTGTGAATCAGTGAGGCCCCTCTCCTCTCTCTCCACTGTAAGGGATCAATAGTAAGTCTCAGACACAGAGGCATATTGAATGATTGTTATAGGTTTTTATGTCCAGAAAATAATGAGAAGGGTTGTGGGAAACCCTATTGATCCCTAATCCTAAAAGGTTTTTCCCTGTCTCAACAACACTAAGGAACGTCTATGTCCTCTGTGCTTTGTCCAAGAATCCTAAATTGACCCTTGTACTCTAATCTCAATATAACATTGACAAGGGTTTTCTGGCAAGCTATATACGTGCAGTTTGCTTCAAAAGTCCTCAACCTAAAGGTTTAAGGTGTAGAACAGAAAAGTAGTGAAACTTCTGCCAGGAAAGGTGCCTCCATTACCTAGAGTCCTTCTGACAGTTCAAAAGTGTCTTTTCATTATGGTTTCAACTATATTCAAAGGGGCATGATTCTTCCTCAGAATTTCCTTCAATCATGTAGTTCTTTACAATGTTCAATTTCTCACACTTTATCCAATTTCCACCCCTGGTGTACTCTCCTACGAGGGTATTTTGTGCTTTTCTTTCTAGTCCTTAAAAAAGGATATTAGTCTTCCTTTTTGTATCCACAACTTCAGGTTTATTTGCTTTCGCACACCTTGTTTACTCCCTTGACAGAATATCACTTTACTTGTCTTCTCTCTTCTGGTTTCATCTCCTTCCAGAATGTTGTTTAACTTCTTACTTCTGGTTTACTCTCCTGCCAGTATACTATTTAACTTCTCCCTTCTGGTTTACTCTTCTGCTAGGATATTTTTTCACCTCTCCTGGTTTACTCTCCTGCCAGGATATGGCTTTAGTTTATATTTTGTTTGCCTGGTGCACTAACCTGCCAGGGCTTTTCTCCTCTGAATTCACTCTTTCTCATAGTACTCCAAAGTAACTGACCCTTTCTTGTCGAAGTGTGCATCAATATTATTTCCCTCTTTCAATTATTGGGTCCACAACCCTTTCTCAGTACTCTTTGTATGTATTTCAGTTCTTCCTTTCACTGGTTGGGCTTCTAACTCTCTTTCAGCCTTATCAATTTGTTTGTCAATTTCTCCTTTTAAACATTGGGCTTTGGTCCTACTTTCAATACTGTTGGTATATGTATCTTTCACTCCCGGTCAGCAGGCGGTAGGCTGCTTTCGCCACAGTCTATTCCCTCACTGTCCTCTCTCGCCTCAGCTACTGACAGTTCTCTTGTCTCTGGCGTCTCGTTCAGCGTTTTCACAAACCGCCGACAGCCTCTCACTCTGCCACTCTCTGCCCTCAGAATCAGCTGTGGCTGTTTTAAACTTTTTTACCACAGTCAGCCTCCTCCAAAGAATAGAACACAGTGTTGGCTTACCACATCTAGTCATCTTGATTACTCCATCTCTCTTCCTCGTCTCAGTACTAAAATGAAAGGCTGAGGCATATAGAGCAATTGATTGGAAAAACCTGAATTCTCTTCTTCTACACTACAGAATATGAAGTGGGATTTTGACTGCCATGTTATCTGAGTCTATGATTGGCCTATCCCTCCAGAGTATGTCTTCCCCTATGTGGTCCGCCCCACAGATAGCCATCCCCAGGGTCAGAGTTAGGTAGCTTCTGCCATTCCCTGCCCACATAAGGGAAGCTTCCATCCAGTGAATCAGTGACATTATTGCCAGATTCGTCACACCACCTTACTAGTTCATTTAATTGATTAAAAAGGGCAATATTTTAAGCAAAATGAAAATTTGTGAAGTAAGGCTCAGCAGGTGTTAGCCGCTGAGAGCAGCACCATCCAGCCCAGTGAGAGCAGGGTTCTGAGAAACTCATCCTTGAGGTTGTGTTTTAATGAATTCCTAACATATGCAAATGTGGAGTTGAGAGCTCAAATGTCACGTGTTGACAGCATTTGTAGAATGTGTAGAGCAAAGAACAGCTAGAGATGTTGGAACGTCAGTTTATTGTTTGTGGCAAACTTGAAAACTTGCAAGAGCTTTATTTTATGTGTTTTGTTCAAGTTGTAACTTTTTTAAACTGTACAGATCTTTGGTAACATATTTTAAGAGGTTAAGTCTCGTTAATAATTGCTGCTATTGGATATATTCATTATATTATGTCATTTGTATAGCCTTAATGATTTGTGAATCAATTGTGCTCAATCCTTCCAAATAAATATGAACTCACAAACGAGCACGGTTTACACCTCGGTTGCAGCATGTTTGTCTTGGAAGCAAGATAACGCAGAGCGAAACGGATTGAATTCCTGCCCTGCATTGAGAGGCTTGTCTCCGACATGAAGCGATATATAAAAGATCAATTTCAGTGAAGTTAAAAGCGACAATAAAGAATTAACCTTTGTTCTACTAAGAATAATGAATTTGAAGCACTGACTAATATCTATTTTTCCTAGAAAACAAAATGGAAGTTTTCTTTAAACATTTTTTTTTAAAAGAGTCTCTAATGTAAGACACCTTAGAATGGTTATTTAAATATTAAAGCAACAGCATTCAATATTAACAACATTCTAGATAGACAGAAAAAGATCAGCTTTTCTTTTCACACTCCACTGCTCCAAATATGGGTATCTCTGACCACACTCTGTTGTGTAACCTGTACGGCTGCAGGAGGGCAAGTATCATTGTTAGAGGGTTAAACGCCGAGACAATCTGTGTGGTACAAGAGTATTGTGTTACATTAACTTTGGAAGGTGTATTATTTGTGAAATAAGTTCTTCTGATTTCTCCTTTGTATTATTCTTATAATGATGGTTGTTTCCATACAAAACATCCTTACGATTCCTGCTCAAAGAATGGGTGATTTTCCAGTTTTTATTGATCAGACAGTAGATTATTTTGAAGATACAATATTAATAGTTCAGTTATTGAGTTGTAGTTTTTTTGAAGATATAGGCCTCATTACAAATCAGGCAGTCCGGAAATAACGGTGGTGGTAAACCCACCGCCACCGTTGTTTCCGGACCGCCTGATCCCGACTCCTGCAGGCGGGAGGTGATGTTCTCGCCAGGTTTGACCTGGCGGGTTTAACACCGCCCGCCTGCAGGCGGACGAGGAAACACCGGCAGCATTATGAGATGCTGCCGGTGTTTCCATGATCCCCATTCCCATTGAGTCCCATAGGACTCAATGGGAATGGGGATTAACACCATTCCGCCTCAGTGATTCCCGGAAAACCGGGGTTGAAATGCCCCGGTAATTCCGGGAATCACGGAGGCGGAATAGTAATATGAGTCCGGCGGTAACCAGGCGGTTTTACCGCCTCGGTTACCGTCGGACTCATAATGAAGCCCACAGTGTCCCTGTGAGGATTTGCCATCTGGCAAGGGTGCAACAAGCCCTGTTTCTTTAAACATTTGTATTAACTAACACAATATGCAGTTAATTCGAGCTCATAAAGGGTGGCCTACTACCCAGACCTCCCTTTCACAAGGTCCATGCCAAAAGGATAATCGTCTTTTGATCTGCAGTGCCTGCTCTTCAGTGGCACAGAGCCAGTTCGGAGGTCACACGTGCCCTTTTTGACAGCTGCTGTGAGAGGCATGTCACTGCAGAGGTTGATTTTAAGTTTACACCTCTTCTCTATGATTATGATAAATTCCTTACCTGGTGGCAGGGTAATCTGAAATTATAATCCATAACCTATGTTGAACGGTGGTGGAGGATTTACATAATTATTAAAAGCCATGTCTGATTATACACATCAACATGCACATGTAAGCCTGGGCCAGCTACTGAAGGGTTGTGTATTCTAGTCAGACAGTCTGTCTCTGCCAGCTAGCAGGACAAACGAATGAAAGACTGTGCTTCTCTTTTCATCCTTTATTATATCAGATAACACCTCTCTCTAGAAAGACAATCCTTTAGCAAGAGCTTTCCTGGGAAACAAGAATTAAATGTCACACACTACGCAAAAGGACCAGCCTTACAACAGGGTGTTGCATACCAAAGGGCCTTTGATGCTATGGGTCTGAGAAGGGGCATGGATAGTATTTACAGAGGGAGCTCAGCACAAACGCTGAAAGATTCCACTATATAGATTCTCTTTCTACCTCTCCTTCCTTCCTTTCTCCTTTAGCACAAAACACTTTGGGTATGATGCAAGAAGGCAACAGCCATTTGTGACAAAAACAAGGATTGAACCCCTAATGCTGGCTTGCTTTTGTCCAATTACAATGCTTTTCTCCAATCTGTTTTTGTATTCACTTTGGGATCATCCAGGCAGAAGGAAGAATTCATTTGGACCTCTTTTGGGAGAGCTGATATTTCCAAAGCATCCACCAGTGAGATGAGGTGCGCTCTGCTCCTTAACCACCCCAGGCATATTGGGGGTGTGCTGCAGCTGGAGAAAGAACTTCCCCTCTGCCAACTACACTGGGTCCCAGGACCTCATTGGAGGTGAAGGACCACTTTGGGTATTTACCAGCCTCCCCTGTCTTGGAAGAATGAGGACAAGGACATATCTTGTCCTTGAGCCCCTCGATCGGGACAGAATCCTGAGTGCCAGAACATCCTGGATCCCTGTCTTTCACTATTGAACACTTTGAGTCATCTTCAAACCACGCTCAACAATTGTCGAAACAACAGGGGCCCCTTGTGCATCTTTTGGCACTCCTTGGACTTCGATTCGTTGCTGTTTGCATCTACACCCAAGCTGAGCCCATCACCTCTTTGGCTCGAACCAACAGTTCATCGCTGGACCTCGTCTCGAACCACTGGAAGCATTGCATCACACAAGGAACCTAACCAGTGGTTATCAGTGACTCAACCTGTATCGACATCAAATTGACACATCGTCAAACTGCACATTGGACCATCAAGATCACAGCTTTGAAACATCACTGGACTTGAACCACAGGAGCGTCACTTGCTGATCCTAACCAGCAGTTACCATATCTCATACAGTCCCGATCTTCAAACCAACCATGGTGAGCCCTCAGGACTGCATCACTTGAATGTCACACTCAAACTTATCTGAGCCACCACTTCGAACGTACTCTATGCCAGTTTGGCTCTTGAATTTACATGACTCGCTCCACCAGAACCTGGTTTGATCCACTTGCACAATGAGAAGAAGCCTAGTTTGTTGCCATTGAACGACCAAGAACTGAAAAGGCACTGTTTGGTAGGTCCTGCCCCCCCCAGGTCCACTTGTTGGGGCCGTAAAGACTGGCAAAGTCCCTTTTTCATTACCTTTATCAACCAAGAAGCATATCCGTTTTTGATCTTTGTGCTACTTAATTGCCTTTTTCTTCCCCGATGAATATCCAGAGTACTTGCATCTATTACATTCTGCATTTCTCTGCCTTTCTTTAAAGGATTGGAATGTTATAGTGTGTTTAAAAGTTTTTTGTATATTGGTTTGTTTAATTAAAGTATATATATTTTTATAGAACCTTGATTGGACATTCTTTTATTTTGGCCTGCTTTACTCTGCTTTGTTTGGGTTGCTACTGGACCACATTCACACACCCTCTTGAGAGTATAGCTTCAGGCCATGTTACCACAAAAGGCAAAGGAGGTATATCTTTAAATTACGCCTGTTTCACATTTACGATTGTGATCACTCTTGCTTTGTAGACGTGTGGGAGCTCAGTAGGTGGTTCAGCCACCACTCATCCTTGTACTCCTACGGAGCAGAAGTAATTCTGTCACAGTTCCCAAGTAAATGATGTTGCCTCATACATTTTCAGGAGGTACAATGGGCCTCATTAAGAATTTGCCAGTCGGGATACAACGGTACCGGTAAGCTTGCCGGTACTGTTGTATCCAGACCAGCAAACTCTGAGTTGTGCTCGCGGGTGCCTTTCATTCCACAAGGTCTGACCTGGTGGGCAGAGCGGCACCCGTGAGCACAGAATTTTGGATGCACAGGCACAGTTGATAACGGTGCCTGTGCGCAAATGGGAATGGGGAAGAATGTTTTCCAGTGCCCAGGAATGGGCAAATACCGGGTCCAGCAAGGCCGTAATGACCCGGTAATTGCCCGTTTCTGGGCACTGGAAAAAATGCAACTCCGGCGGAAGCCGTGCCTGTTTTACTCAATGTCTTTTTTCCATTAATTGGGTACAAGCTCCTTCACTTTTCCAGGAGATGTTGTGTCTTATTCTTTTTTCTTTCTTAGAAGCAATGTCTTCCAATGTTCCTGGGGGATTATAACAGATGGCCTGAATAATTTACAAAATATTGAGGACGTTTCAAGGGTTTTGAAATTACAAGAAATTACAATCCTTGGAGTAATGACTAGAATAGCCACATAAAAAGAGGCACAAGCTGGAAAAAGAGTGTGGGGTAGTGGCGCCCTGGCTGTCCCTCTTTCTCTCTCTCACCTCCCATGGGTTTAGCCAGGCATCCATAGACTCAGGTTAGTGCTAATGCTTGGTAACCCCTTCTGCCCCAGGCTGGTCTAAAATAAAGATGGCATCCCTGACTGCAGGCTAACAAACTCCCTCTGGAATCTTCTACCTAACCCTATACTAGCGATGGTTGGTGCTAGTGGGTGGGGTGTGTGTGCTATCTCCTTGCTACTATCCTTTTCCCCTACCCTTCTCCTCTGCCCAACTCCACCCACCTGTTCACCTGCCAAGTTGTTCTCCCCTAAGTCTCTGATGTTTCTCTCTCCTCCTCCTGCCTCCATCCTTGGATGGTAACTCTCCTTCTTCTCCTCCCACTCCACTACACCCACTGTTACCTCCCTACCTCTCCCATACTGGTACTTTTCCTCCTACACTCTACGACTACAATCCTGCCAGTACTACTCCACCTGCTCTCCACACTACAATTACTCTACCTAAGACTACTGCTACTCTCCCCACCAAACTCAGGCATATGGTGCCCTGCTCACCTGTCCACTACACCCACTCCCACTACTCTCACCCCTCTCCCCACTTCTCTACTAAACCCTATTCTTTGCGCCCCACTTTTACACCCCTCCCTACTAGTCCCCCTCTCTATTAGACCCACTCTATACTAACACTCACTCCCTCTCAAACTACTACACTGATCACTCTACTATCTCCCACATTATTTCCTATCTCTCTCACTCCTGCCTCCTCAGCTTCGCCCTCCCCACTTCCTTACTAGAATACACTACACTATACACCACTGATACACTCTCTCTCATATACCTCACCTTTTCAACACCCTGCCACCAACTCTTCAGTTCTCCTTCCTACACCTGGTCTCTTGTTCCCCCTTCAGCTCCAACTGCGACCTCACCAGTACAACTCATCCTCTGCCTCTTTTGCTGCCTGCTTTTATATTGTGAGGCTGGTGCTTCAGTGCCTTGCTTTCTTACCCATTGGCTGCAGCGCTCTCCTGGCTCCTTGCACCAAACAGTGTCTGCCTTTCCCCAGGATGTAGGCTACACAGCTAGGAAAACATACAACCCCTCTAAGTCCCGCCCCCTTTTCCAGCATGGTTTTTACAACAATCTCTGGGGTTTTTGCTGTCATGCTGCATGGCAGGAAATTCATGTGTCTGTTGGTATGGTAAGTTTGTTGCTTCTCTGCTGTGCTGAATGCTGCTGGCTCGTGGGGTTTGCATTTGTTTGGCTCCAGTCCTGGTTTTCCTGGCTGCCCGCAAGGGGATTCTGGGAATCGTGGTTCTGAAACAGAAAGAACGGTGGCTGCAACTGTTTGGAGAGGCATTGAGACACAAGGAATGGTATCAGGGTTGTGTAATGAATCTGGCGCTATCCTCACTCCTTGCCTGGGCAGAGTCTCTTCCCGTGTAGCCAAGGAAAGCCAGAAATTGCTGTAACATTCACCTGGTATCCACGGGGACGTCACTCAACCTGTTCTGACCTTGAACCCTTCTCTGGAGGCTATTCGACTGGAGACTGGGCCTGAAACACAGGATTGGTAAAAAGGTCTGTAGTTCACTTTCTTCGCTCGACAAGTAGACCCCTACACTTGCCGGGCTGGGGAGTTTTCCGATTCCTTGATGGTATCTTCCTTGTCCGTGGCCCCTACCATCCTCCTTGGTGGCCTCACAGGGCACTCTTTAAGGAAATGACCTGACCATCCGCAGTACAGACGTAACTGCTGCTGTCTCCTTTTATCCCTTTCCGCTTTAGTCAAGGGGGATCTAACACCCCCCTATTTGCATTGGTTCTCCTGAACCTTCCGATGTTCGGGCAGTATTGTCTTTTGAACGCACATACATAGGGCGAGGGTCCAGTCTGGTTCGATCTGCTCGTCGATCCTGCAATCTATGATCCAGTTGAACAACAAGCTCAATGAATTCTGAGCGGTCATTCGGGGGTTCATTACTTGTGCGAGAACATCCTTGAGCTCCCCCCGCAACCCCGATGAAATAACGTGGTTCTCTTCTCCACTGGCCATTCTGCTTCAAATACGAGTCTATTGAACGTGGCTATGTATGTTAATAGGTCTTGATTCCCTTGGCGTAGGGACAGAAGTTCGTTGTCTAATGCCTGCCCATGAGTACGACAGGCAAACAGCTTTTCCATCTCCTGCTGAAAGCCCCTGAAGTCATGCAGCAAAGCATCGTCTTGGGCCACAAAGGGTACAGACCACTCTGCGGCACTACCACTCAGGTAGGATAGCACAAAAGTGACCCGCGATTGGTCATTCGGAAAGGCCCCTGGCCTACAAAGGAAGTGCAGGCGGCACTGGTTCATGAATGTTGCAAACCTCTTGGGATCCCCAGTAAATCGTTCGGGCGGGGCCAAGGGAACTGCCCCAGGAAGGGTTATCTGAACGTGATCGGCTGATGGCGCTGGCATCGAGGGCACGCTTCCCGGCAATGGTGCATGCCCTGCTTGTGACGGGAGAAGTTGCTGGCTTAAATCATCAGTGTGGTCTTTGGCTTCTATCAGCTCTCTCCTCAGGGTGTTGGTCTCCTGCCTGCTGCATGTACTTCGGAACGTAGCTGCCCCAACATGTGGGCTAACTGGTCAGTTTCTGACGTTTCCATGACGCCCAGGTGGATTTTGATGTGAAGCTTTGCGTTCTGTAACGTTCACCTGGTATCCACAGGGACGTCACTCAGCCTGTTCTGACCTCTTACGACCTCGAACCCTTCCCTGGAGGTTATTCGACTGGAGACTGGGCCTGAAACACAGGATTGATAGAGTTTAACTCCCTTTTGTCTCTGTGTGATTGAACCCCTTTCCCCGGGGTCCAACCCTTCCCTTTGATCCATAGCTCACCTTGTTTTCTTGGATAGTGTGCTCTCCGTCCTGCCTTCAGCGCAGGAGCGCGTTGATTGATGCGGGCTCGTTGCTGCCTAGTTACTTCACTGGCAAGAGTCTGGCAGGTAAGTATAATGAACGGTGGTCTGGAGGGTTGCCCAGAGCATTGCCAGTGGTTAAGATTCATTCTAAACCTTCCAGCCATCACCTCTTTGTTTTTGCTTTGTCACCCAGAGTGGGACGGGTATGCCCAGACGTGGGTCCCGTGCCTGCTGGGCCTAGAGACCCAAGATACTCCTCACTGATGAGCCCCAACAAGGGCGAAACATGTTTGGGGATGCTTGTGGTCTCGTGCAGAAGCGATGTGGCCTAGCAGTTCGGGCTGGACTGCCCCTTTTGGGTTGGGTCCAAGCCTGATTTACATATGGTCTTTCCCCTTCTGTAATTGCTTGGCAGGCGAAGAACGGTGGTCTGGAGGGTTGCCCAGAGCATTGCCAGTGGTTAAGATTCATTCTAAACGTTCCAGCCATCACCTCTTTGTTTTTAGGTAAGTATAATGAGTCTTTTGAACAGTTCTCTAACTTCGTTCCTTTCCTTCCTTAGATGATGGCCGGCGCCGGGGATGGCGGCGTGCTGCTGAGATGAGTAGCGCTGAAGGCGAGTGAGAGCGCGATGCGCGATGCACCCCTTTCGTATTTGCATTGAACTGAGTTCTTTTTCTGTGTCTTTTAGGTGCTGCTACGTTTTCAGCGTGGATGCCAGTTATGAAGAACAAATGCGGTGGGTAAGCACGGTATGCAGCGCCTCTAGATGTTTCCACACTAACCTGGAGTGTCTTTTCCCTCTTGCAGATGGATGAGAAGTTCCGGAGACAGAGTTCCCCCAGAGCGGCTGGGATTCAGGTAAGCGTTTGAAGCTCGTACAGTATTTAAAAATAAGCGAAGATTTGCAGAATGCTTACTAATGCCTTTTTTCTGTTCTTTTCCCTTTTCCTTAGGAAGCGGCGTCCCGGGATGGGAATGACACTGCCGAAGATGCCCGCAGAACAGAAGGAGCGATGACTGATGAGCAGAAACGCCGCAAGGTAAGGCTGTTCCTAACGGTGTTCTTGTTCTTGCAGGAACTGAGCGCAGAAGAAAGATTCAGGCCTACTAGAGACCGATCCGAACACGGTGAGTGTCACGCTGCAGGTGCAGAAAACGCAAAGCATGTTTCTCAGCCTTGTCGTGGCTTAAATAGTCTCTGGGTATCCCAGGTGCCTCTGGGCTGAACCACACCCAAAAGACTAGACCGCACACACAGTTCTGGGAACCAAAATATGTGGGGGCATCCATCTTGTCCCCATCAATACACTACAAGTCCAATCCCAATGTTATGGGCATCCATCTTGTCCCCATCAATACACTAAAAGTCCAATCCCAATGTTATCCTATGGGAGTGAGTGAGTCTGGTGCCACAAGCGCCAAGTCTGACTCCAAGTGGGTCTTTGGAGGGATGGAGAGGCCCTTGCGGGCCATGTAGGTAATCGTGGCCTGGCTCCAGCCTGACATCTTGGAGGGCTAGGGACATGAGGGGCAGGAATCATGACAGCTGCTTGATCCTGACCCTGGGGAGGATATCTGAAGAAGAACCACAAAGGGGGAGGTGAACTTCATTGGGGGGAAGGGACTTGTCAGTTGAGACCTGATATTTACCTTATCCAGTTGATTAAAAAATCAAAAAATCAACTCACCTCTCCTCCATGTCTTGTTTTACTAAGATAGACTCTTCTTGTGCAGATCATACTTATTTCCCATTGACAATACTTAAATGTACTGCAACGAAGGACAGGGATTGAAGAAAGAAGATTGCCGGGTGTTCTAGTGGTTGCAACAATGGGATTGATGCCAGGACGTTTAAAATCTAAGGACCGGACAACAAAGACAGACTTGGTTTTTTCAGCAGTCAATGGGAAGGCGCAGAGCAGCAGAGAAGACTGTGGAACAGAGAGGACAAGGAAAATGGCATGAGAGCAAGGGCTGCAGGATCAGGTTCACCTTGGCGAGGTCAGGCCAAGGAGGAGAAAGGATCCCACCTAGCGACTGCAGGAGCCGAGAACTAGTGCTGATGCCACCCAAACATGGAGAAGAGCGCTGGAGCAAGGCTGGAGCTGAGAAGTATGTGGAAGCTGCCAAAGAGACCTAGTGTGCCCATAGCAGGGAGGCAGGATGCCAGGATGTTTCAAGACATTTGATGCAAGAGGCCAGGGGAATGCCAAGCAATGCTGGAGAGCCCAGAGAAGGGAGATGGGACACCAGGGCACAATCACTTTGGAAACATAAGCAGGAAAACAGTGTCTGGGACCCTGTACATAACCAGAAGAAGTAGTTATGCTGTGTATGAAACTAGTGGAACCGTTATACAACATATAATGTGAGACTGCACGTGGTATGTGTTTGAAGGAAAAGGGAACACAGTATTGGTGTGAGCAAAGGTCCTGGCAGGAGAGTAAACAAGGCAGAACATTCCGAGTGTGGCACCCGCACGCAATTGTGCTATATGAGGAAGAGGGCTCAGGGGAAGACCCATACCCGTTGAGAGAATATTGAGAAAAGGGTTGGTGACCAAGTATATGAAAAGCTACAGAAACCGAGGACATTGAGAAATGGTTGGTGGCTCAATATATGCAAAGCTTCATTTCATAGTTGAAAAGGAAAGTAAATGGTGAATGGAAAAGTCTTGGCAGGAGAGTAAACCAGGCACTCTGCGAGTCTTGGACACGCACACAAGTCAAGCTGCAAAAAGTCCTTGCAGAAGAGTAAACCAGGCACACAGCGAGTCTGGGACTCGCACCCAAGTAGCAAAGAACGAAAAATGGCAGAAGAGTAAACCAGGAATTGGAAAATTCGGGCAGAGACCCTCCTGCACCGCCCTTTGACATGGTGGAAAGCTTAGAGCACAGGGGAAGAGATCCCTCACATTGTTTTTGTGGGTAATAAGGGAAGAGCTACAACCCCTGTTTTCTGTAACAAGCTATCAGAGGTCCAAAGAAAGAACAGTGAAATATATCTATAAATGGCATTGTGAATATGTGTGTAATAGAGAGAATCTAAGGGGTAAACCCTCCACCTTGGATCTATGGAATATAAATAAGAGAACTTGTGAACACTTAGAGGACCATAGCGACAGTATTGTGACAATTAACTCAAACCCAAGGGAGAAAGCATCCTTGTTGGTACTGTGACATTGTAAATATACAGAAAACACACAGAGAAAGTGTTGTGCAAACTAAAATAAAACCAAGCGAAGACTCTGGTGGAAGGGAAGAACCATTCTCTGCCTGAAACCTTCTTTTCTTTTCTTTTCTTCACCTTCAAATCTATGCTCAGAACTTTGGGAAGAAGCTGTTCGTGCACAGCTCAAAGACACTCCCCTGTCACATTATATTGAGTTTAATATGTGAGGGTCAGTTTAGGATTTTAGACACAGGACAGAGAACTCTTTGATTTTGACATCCTGACACAGGCATTCATTAGTTTTGTTGAGGCAGGGAAACTACTCATAGAGATAGAGAAAGGTAGGGTTTTCCCCAAACCCTCATTTTTCCTTTAATGAAAGTCTTTGGAAATCCCCAGAATTCCCACTGTCCGAGTCTTACTCTTGATCCCTCACAATTGATATTTCCAGCACATGGGGAGAATTCTCAGGGACTGGGAACCCCCACAATTTACACTTCACCTGTTTGAGGCAAGACTAATTCTGGCATTTGCTTTAATAAGGATCCTGCCCCAGGCTCAGAAGGGTTGCTCTCCCCCATGTGACATTCCAGTGTTTACACATGTGTTGCGCCTTTGGAGTTTTCTCAAGTCTTCTCCAATTAAATGACCGAAATCTTTACATTTAAGGGATACCTTGTGTTTCCTCCGGATTGCTCTATTTTGTTAATCCCACTTATCATTTTCTGTAGACAAATTACAGTTTTTTGCAAAATTAGTAGAAGCAATTATATTCATCTTAACCTGAATGTTGGAGGTGCGAATGTGCAGAATAGAAAATATGTTTTCAACGCATAATGCCTGTTCATGCATATGTAGCATCCTACCTATGGAGAGAAACCTGACAGTATTCTCCCACCCACTCCCTCAGATCTTACATTCAGGTGGCAAAGGAATGGCCTTCGCTTTTGGATCCTGACCCTGGGGGTGGACAATCGACGGAGGATCATCTGAGTGGAGGGTCACAAAGGACGGGAGGAAAATACCAGAGGGCGAGAAATGGTATTTCACCAGTCCTGAAAACACCTTATCCTACTCTCCCTCAGCTTTTCTGGGGTGTTTACAATCTCACCTAATCTCCCCCCACATTTCCAACAAATACTGAGACGAGGAGGAGGTAACTAAGATCAGTAAGGATTACCTATAGGAATAACAGAGGGACAGTAAGGGAAACCCACCCAAGAAAAAACTGTCCCGCTTAAAGAGCCAGGCAGGGTCAGACACTCTATAGTAACTACTATCGTCTGACTCCACTTGGCAGTTTGGTTCACTATAAAAGATGGGGTCATGCACAAAAGAATGAGTGAGCTGAGGATGCAGTCTTGCCCAGATGAGCCCAGGAGCTGAGAGAATAAGCAGCTGCAGGCTGGAGGAGGAGAGCGTGCAGAGAAGCTGGCCCTGTGTGTCTGGGCTGCAGCATGGCGAGGGAGCTGTGCCTCCAGGGAGCTGGAGAAGCGCTGCCTACATTATGCAGGCTACGTCCAACAATGTGCTTGTTCCTTTGGTGCCAGTGCCGACTCCAAGGGTGACTGAGGGGAAGGTGGTGAGACCCTGACCTCAACCCCACCCTTCCTGGAGGAACCTCCTCTCAACACGGTGCTGCCCAGTGAGTTTCATGGGGAATGTTAGAGAAACTCTGGAGTGTGCGTTTGGATGAAAGCAGAGGATGAGAAAGGCATTACAAAGAAAGGAAAGCATTTAAGGGGAAAGGAAAGCAGAAAGCCAGAGCGAAGCCAAAAGCAGAAAGGCTGAGAGCAAAGCAGAAAGCCTGAGCAAAGCAGAAAGCATGGCTAAAGGCAAAATCATAAAGACATAGAGCGTGAAAGGTTAAAGGCATAGTTGCAGGTGCAAATAAAGCGGAAAGCAAGAAAAAGAGATTGGAGCGGAAAGCGAGCAAAAGACTGATCCAAACAGAAAGTAAGAGAAAGGGGAAAGTCTCGGAAGGATAGCTCAGCGGCAACATGCTCGCCTTGGAAGCAAGACGACATGGAGCCACACAGGTTCGATCCCTGGGTCTGCATTTTGAAACCTCTGGGTATTAAGCGCGTTATAAATAACCTATCATATCATATCATAAAGAAGCAGAAGGGTGTGAGCGGCCGTAACGAAAAAAGAGAAGGGCATGAAAAGAGGCAAGGAAAGGTGCCATGGGCACGACAAGAAGGAATCAGAAAAACAGGTGCAAGTGTGCACAGAAAGGAAAGATGGCTGCAACTGTGCACGGAAGGGAAAGAAGAAGTAAAGAGGAGCAGGAAGTATTCTGAAGAGAAACAAAAGGTATAAAAAAATGAAACAACAAGAAAACAAAGAGAGGGGCAGAAAAGTTACAGTTGTCACACCTTGGAAAAGTAAAGAGTCTGGTGTTTTCGAAAGTCTCTGATTCTACTCCATGAAAGCATTGTATAGGGAAAAGGTTGGCAAAAAGGAAAATGCACATCCTATACCATGGAATTTGTGTTTTGAATAAAAGGCGCCCTAATCTGGGGAAGGATGCCTTGTGAACTTAAGAAAGAACTACGCCATGTTAAGTAATATGTTTGAAAGATGGAAGGGAACCCCGCAAAGCTTACAAAAGGAACTGTGTTACAATTATTCTATGGTGTTTTGAAATTTGAACAAGCTGAAGCTTGGGGAAGGGAACCCCAAGGAACTTAAAGACATTTTATGTAGTTGGAATAACTGCAAGGTGACTGTGGAGAAGGTCTTACGAACAGCCCTGTTGACTGAACTCATTTGTGTGACATTGACCAAGCAGCATCTGGCAAGAAAACCACCTGAAACCAACCTTAGTGTCCACTTTTTGTTGAATGAGGCAATTGGTGTTTTGTTTTGAAAATACTTCCTATCACATTTTTGTACAGAGTGAGGGCAAACATAGGTTTAGACACAGACAGACTTTTATTTTGGACTATTAAACAACGACGGCCATTAGAAACATCAGTTAAGGGAATTACCTCTTTAAAGTTAGGGCCAGTCAGGAACCTTAGTAAATAAAGGTTTTCAAATAAACCCCCCTGAGTCTATGTCTTTCTTGATACCATGCCTGTCTCACACTATGCATGCAAATCAATGTATGGATGTTAATAGCATGTTGTTGTTTCCACCTTTCTTTGTTTATCCATTTGGTGCCTTTAGAAGAAATATGGATCCTGTAAAGGTCTGTTGTGTAGCCTATCTATGCCTGGACATGTCAATAAAACAAGATTGTCCTTTGTCGTGATAGATTCTGTCAGGAATGCTCAGGGAGGTTTCTTACCTTATACTTGTTTGTTCAGTTATCGCGTCTCGCTTCTGCCCCTCTCTTCAGATGCTTCCTGCACCCCTTTACGTGCACGCTTGCACTCTTCTTTCCTTTGCATGCACATTTGCACCCATCTTTCCTTTCCGTGCACACTTGTACTTGTTTTTCTGTTTCCTTCTTGTCGTGCCCTTGGCACCTTTCCTTGCCTCTTCTCGTTCCCCTCTCCCTTTTCGTTGTGTGCCACTTGCACCCTTGTGCTTCTTTCCACTTTCTCTCACTTTCTATTTAGATCAGTCTTTTGCTCACTTTCCGCTCCAATCTCTTTTTCTTGCTTTTTGCTTTATTTGTGCTCTCAGCTATGCCTTTAGTCTTCATTCTTTCTGCCTTTATACTTTTGCCTTTAGCTATGCTCTCTGCTTTGCTCTGGCTTTCTGCTTTGCTCTCAGCCTTTCTGCTTTCGGCCTCGCTCTGGCTTTCTGCTGCACCTTCCAAGTTAATGCTTTCCTTTCTTTGCAATTCCGTTTGTATTTACTGTCCGTGCCTTTCTCCAGCTCCGCTCTCATCCAAACGCATGCTCCCGAGTTTCTCTCACATTCCTCATGAAACTCACGGGGCAGAATCGCACTAATAGGCAGTACCTACTGGAAGGGCTGGGTTGAGGTCAGGGACTCACCACCTTCCCCTCAGGCACCCTTCGGGTCCGCACTGGCCCCAATGGAATGAGCACTTTGCTGACCTAGCCTGCAGAATGCAGGCAACACTTCTCCGGTCTATGGAGGCACAGCTCCATCACCACGCGGCAGCCCACACACAAACAGGGCCAGTGTCTCTGCACGCCATCCTCCTTCACCCTGCAGCTCCTACTTCTCTCTGCTCCTGGGCTACACCAGCCCGGACTGCATTCCCAGCTCGCTTATTCTTGTGTGCATGACCACACCTTTTATAGTGAACCAAACTGTCAAGTGGAGTCGGATGTGAGTAGTTACTACAGAGTGCCTGACCATGCATGACTGTGTTAGTGGGAAAACCCACTACATGGATTACTTCCATGCTACTTCCATGTTAATAAAACAAGATCGCCCTTTGTCATGATAGATATTGTCAGGGATGCTTAGGGCGGTTGATTTCCTCACACTTCTTTGTGCTATTATTGTGTCTCTCTTCTGCGCATGTTTCAGTGACATGTGGCTCCTGGGATCCGCAATTTTTTTAGGCACACATAACATAACAGCTGTATTTGTAGAGTGCACATTCACCCCCACAGGGTATTGGGGCTATTGATAGATAACAGATGGTTATGGTTACCAAAATCATGGGTGCTCATTTCATCGACATCAAAAGGATGAAGGGCTGAGTGGACCTGCCGGGATTTTAACCTGTGTCAATGAGCTCAAACAGAGGTCACTGTAGTGGATGCACTATTTCACTGAGACACAGATCAGGCATATGCTTGATTTTCCTAGTAATCAAAGATGGGTTGTTACTTCCATTATCACGTGATTACATATGTTGCCATATTATCTTTTCGAACATAGTGGACTGGAGTAGGGCATTGGTGTTTACTTGCCATACTCGATTTGTTTACTGTAGTTGAAAATGCACTGTGGTTTTCTCCAATGGGTTTGATTATCAGGGCTCCTTCTATATTGATGTTATAATTTATTTTTTGTTTCTATACTTTAAACTATTCTTGCTGCTCCCTCATATGATCGAAAACATGGTAGGTACCTGTTAGATTTGTAGGTTCCATTGTCATCTTACAATAAATAGGTTTTCTTCTGAATCATGAATCATCTATGTAAACTGGTTCCTAGCTCCACCTCAATGAATACATAATATGATTGTGGTTGCTGAGAAGAAGCACCAGGTCAGCATCCATTACAGTTGACTGATTTCTGTTGACGTGATACATCTTGTGAGTTTTCTTCGACTGTATGTGATTACGGTTGTTATAATTTAATATGGAAATGTTATGCTCCTATACAATATCCCATTTTCTGATCCATGTTTAGACCACATCTGATAGCTAATGTTTGCTTATTGTTATTGCTCCCCGTGATTGTTGCTTTACGTGTTTGATGCCAAAGAATTTCATATTTTCAATTTCGTCCTGTTGATGCATTTTGACCCACTGTACTGCTACTGGGTAAGATCTAATCATCTTTTTCATTGCCCGAATGTGTTCTCATATTCTTTATTTCAGAGGTCTGATGTCCTCGCAATGCAATGTTTTCCACAGACACACTCCACTCTACATTGTATGCAGTTTTCCAGTTAATGAATTCTACTATGGGTTGGTCACAGTGTTTTCTATAGCAACGTTTCTTTTTAGGTTGTTCTGGGGTTTCCACATTTGTAAAGGCCAATTGGTTGAGGTTTGAGCCATGTTGCTTTCATGTCTTTTTTTTGGCAACATGCTATTCTATTTGATAGTTGTCCCCATCATACATGTTGTTATTGTTTTTGTATTTTATGCTTTTTAGCTAAACAGCTGTTTGCACCTTATACAACAATACAAAAAAAGATACATAAAAAAACATCATGATTCCTACTAAAAACAATTCCCAATATTTTCAATTTAATTGTTAGCATTCATATTAACCCTGTAGTGCAAAACGTTTTTGAGCAATTAACCAAATATGATATGCTGCTGCCAAGATAACTAATGACTCTGCAGTATATATTGCTGGCCATAATTGATCAGCTTCCAAGCCTTTGCCAAATGCCTCATCCAGTAATGTTCCTTCAACTCAGAGCGTCCTGTCAGGATGTGTGTCGTTGTCTCCATCTCTAACTTGCAAAGGCGACATTTACATCTTTCCAGTTCCAGTGCCTGCCATGCCCCAGGATACTCAATAACTAGCAGGATATTCAAATGCAAGTACATAATGAAGCGGCAGAGCTTAGGGCAACAAAGTTTTGATAAATATGTTTACGGACTCGCGGCATATGGCCCTGTTTGGAATATTCTATATAACGTATTTTTTTAGTCAGATCATCAACATTATTAATTCTATCGCAGTCCAGAGATTTCTTCGCGAGTAATCCTCAAAAATACCAAAGATCATTCATTTCCGCGATAGCCATGCCCAATTCAATTAGATGCTGGGTGGCAACCCCTTTCAGCCCTTTAAGCCCTTGGCTGTTCCATCTGGATTTTGGACAATTATGGATGGCACAGTGTACTGTTGGGCATACCACTGTGGTTTATTATCACTTCCTCTCTGATCGAATACATATTCAGACACTGATTGTGCGGGGTTTATTTTTGTTTTATGTTGTATTTCAAAGCCCATTTCTTGCAGGTGGATGATGCACAAATGTGGTCCACTACAACCGGAGAAACAAATGTGGCATCTACCCAATTGCTACTACCACCCAATTCCGGCAGGTCCACCTTAAGCAAATCTCTTGTGGAAATTATTTTCAAATCCAGCACTAAATATAGAAACCATACGAGTTGTAACCAATGAATGTGTGGGCTGTCACAAGAGATATACTTCTCCCAAATTCGAATGGTATTTCCAGAAGGCAAATATCTCTTACCATCACTTACTCATACAGAAACAGGTTGGCTTTGAGCATTTTGGTACCAAGCACCAGTGCCTACAGTGCATGGTTGATTGTCTTCTTACAATCTGTCAGCTGCCTCATTTCTTGCTGATACTGGTATCGACACAAAAGCGGAAGTCTGATGTACCACTTCTGGATGAAACATTTGTGTGGGCTGTTGAACTACTAAATATTCAGTTTTTCCACCAAATTAGGAATTTGTTTTTGCTCTGTGGTGTCATTGTACGCCACTTCCTGTCTCACTAGCCAGTTATCTAAAGTACTAGTGGCTTGTGTTGCTGTTTTATTCTTGGGTAGCAAATTTTATTCCTTTTGGTGTTTTATTCATAACATACTTTACCTTCTACACAAACAATGGGCCTCATTATGAGGCCGGCGGTAACTCGCCAGTTCTCCAGGCCGGTTGCTGCCAACCGTGTAACACTGATTCAGCCACCTGATATCCCGATGACACCGGGATATCACAAGTGGTGGCAGAACGGTAAATCCCGTTTTCCCATGGTGTCCAATAGGATTCCATGGGAATGAGGACATTGTAGTGTTGTTTTTTGTGGTCAGGCCTGCTGAGGCATCCATGCTACTACCAGCATTCTCGTAGTGGGGCTGTCCAAAAAGGGTGCCGGTACGTTGCTACCGGCACCCTTATTTCCAGACCGCCATACTTGGAATGAGGCCAATGACTACTTGATTAGATACTGCCAAGGCCTGTTAATTTTTTCTTCGCACATCAACGCTTGTCTGTCGCCCCACGTTCTTTCTTTTACGCCTATTTTGGAGTTTCTTGACATGTACCATTTGTTTTTTTGTTTTTTGATCTTCCCAAACGTCATTTCTTCCATATTCAAACTGGATTTTTCACCCCTGTAAAGTTCTAATTCTGACCCAATTGTTTTGCTTTTTTCCTTACTAATGACGAAATTGTTCGGGGTGTGCCAGAATCCTTATTGTGTAAAGAAATCAACATTTTGTGTTCCTGTATTTCTGTCACAAATGGTGTGGTCCGCCTGACTTGGCATTAGAATTATGTCCACCACCTTTTGGTATCACAGTGATCTTGTGCAAGTGAGGAACAAAGAACAAATATAGTTTCCACTGTGGCAGCGATGCCATCTCTACTGCTCTTCAAGAACATACATCTATGATGTGTTTTCTTTCGGGGTAGTAGCACAGGATCATCTGATGAAATGGAAGCAAGTCTTATTTAAATCTGGAGACACTGTCATTTGTGTGTGTCAGTATTGTTGTTAATGGTAACGGCTCCAACGTGTCCCCCCCGCAAATTTAAACACAAATTGATGAGAGAATTTTCCTTATCTAATGCAATTGAAGTAGATGGAGATACCACTGATATTGTTTTGTTTACACTTTGTGTTTTCTGGTATGTTACTTTGTTTGACAGTACCCAAAAAAGCCAGTAATTCTTGCACTGTCGTTTTTTTTACTTTGCACAAATTTATTAGGTAGTATTTTTTTAGATGAAAACTCAGCCTGAATACATCACGATGAGCTGAGAAGACCTGCTTTAGGCAGAATATGTATTTTCGTTGTGCCTCGCATTAGAGACTTCCCTAATCTTAAAGTAGTTGTCATTCTCCCCACCCGGCTGCGTGGTATAAATGACATGGGCAAAGAAGGCTTAGCAAGTATTTTCTTGTCTTTTTTAACTACTGATGTTACCACGTTTTACTTTTCATTTTTCAAACGTTCTTTTTTTAATGAAATTTAAGGAAAAATACCTCACCCGGTCCTCCCGCATAGACTGCAGTGACGGCGAGGCAACTCTTTCGCAACTCCCTCACCACAGATGCGCGCACTGACACGCTCTTGTGGCCCTTTTGAAGTATTTCAGTCCAAAGCAGACGAGCCCAGTTCCAGGCAGCACCAGTATAGAATCCGTTCACAATCCACTTAGGAGATTACAATCTCGCAAGAGACACAGAAACAATCGTGACTGCAGTGACTGCAAGGCAACTCTCTCGCAAATTCCTCACCAGATACACTTGTTATTGTTTTTAGACTTATTTCTTCCTTCAAATGCTCATCCACTAGCAGAAGGTGTGAAGCTTGCAAATATTTTCTATATACATATCCATGATCTTTTGATGATACTTCATGATCTTTCTTACGGGAGGCCCCTTTTCTCTTTTGTGATTTCTTTAGTTCTGAAGATAGTTTGTGTGTTGTCAACCCACTTACTTTGTTTACACTGCTGAGAGCTCTTTATATTTGAATGCTCACAATAGATATCTTTCCAGTTCTTGGTTGGCCTACATTTTCACATCAGTGCAGTTTCTACATATTCTGATAAATTCTCTGTAGGGTATAATTCTAATAATATTTCTGGGGTGAGCACTGCTTGCATGTAGAATCGAATGTGTAGCAGTTTCTTTCCTAGATAATTTGCTTTTGATTGTAGAACCATCTATAGAGATCGTGATTTACCAGAAGTTCACACTCTCAATATTCAAGCTTAATGCCATCTACACATTGCCTGTGTTTGCATTAAGATAGTCTAAATACTCTACGATCTTTTGGGTATATTCTTACATATGACAATATTGCCATCTATGCAATTATTCAAAGGACATCTCCAGTAGAATCATTGTTAAGTGTATGATCTTGTTCCCATCACACCATGAACACATTTGCATATGTAGGAAATTTGACCTGATAACAGTTCTTTGAAGTTGATGGTACATCATGTAATCAAACAAATCAAAGCAATTTTCAACATTTCAGCCAACATTCTTTTCTGTTGTATGCAACTTGCTGATCTATTGTGAGGAAATTATGTTCTGTTCCAAGTTCATGTCGAATTGCAGCATACAGACTGCACACATCTAGTCTTGCTACTATATAGCTAAGTTCCCTTGTATTAAATTATGTTAAAAATATCTTTAATGTGACATCCAAAGGTATACATCTTTTCGAAGGAATTTGACTATTTTTCAGAGTCTCTAAAATTATAGAAATATCATAATTAAACCCTCAGATAAGGATGGTGTGGTAGTGATCCATAATAGTAGTGACTGCACTGCAATGGACATAAAAGAGTAATTTAAAGTCTGTCAAGCACTGCGTCAACCCTCTACACAGCCCAGCCCTACTGCAACTCATCAGAAAGGCCACCGCCATCAGCTCTGCTTCGGAATATGAAAATTATATCTGCCAGCCCATAGACGCCAATGCCACAACTAGCAGACCACATGTTCCACCACCCAAAGGGCCTCATTATAAGTTGGGCAGTGCAGTAAAAATGTGGTAGTAATGCAGCTACTGATGTATTACCGCACCACCCAACTACGAGTTTGGCGGTGATGTGGAGAAAAAACCACCAACCAACAAAATGCACTAATTTCAGTGGTATTACTGCTTGTAGTATTACCACCAGACCACATCATACATGAATGACATCCTCCCAGACACCGTCTTCAAGTCCCTATGTACAGAAGCACTCCATCCCTTACTGTTGCCATCCCTCATTGAGGGCACCTTCTCTTCATCCCTGAAGACATGGCAAATCCTCCTGCTCCTCAAGAAACTCACATTGGACTGATAACATTAGCAACTATTAACTCGTCACCCATCTTTTCTTCCTAGGCAAGATCCTTGAGAAAGCAGTAGCCAATATAATCTGCCAACACATTGACACCAACAACCACCTACTGTCCTACCAATTTGCATCACAAAGACGGCAACCATCCAAGTGACCAAAGATGCTCTCAACATCCTCTCAGCTGCATTCTACACAGTATGCTCTCACCACCATACCTTCAGAATATTAGTGTGTAAGTTAACCAACTAGGTTTTGCTTTTTCTGGTCTGTTTTATCCAGATTCTAAAACAGTCTGAGGGAGCCAGTAAGCAGCTGTCAACTAGCAGTGACTGACAAGGTAAGTGTGGTCTGGGTGGGTAGTACAGAAATCACTGTATTCCAAAAGCCCTGCCACTCTTCTTACCTATATAACTTAGCATACCAGCATACCAAAATTAGCCAGCTAGTAAATATTATTTCTATCACTGCTCTGTACCAACCTGTAGGTGTGTTGTATTTACTGTTATGCCCCAATTTAGGAGTTCACCTTCTGGCCAGATGAAGTTTATCCAGGCATCGCACTTAGAGTGAAATGTGAAGGTTAACCATGCGTCACACTGAGATAGAATTGTGAAGTTGAGCCATGCCTCACATTTAAAGTGAAATGTGAAAATTAGCCATGCGTCACACTTAGATAGAATTGTGAAGTTTAGTATGAGTCACACTTAGATAGAACTGTGAAGATTAACCATTATTTGTCAGCCATATCTCGCATCTAGATAGATTATGTTTGTCAGCCATATCTCGCATCTGGAGCGATTTTGTTAGTCCAGTCAGGTAGGAACATCTCTCATCTATGCAAATTGTCCACTGTTGTACACGCAGAAAAGGGCATTTACCCCTACGCCCTGGCATCCAAAACCTTATAGTTACTGCCTGCATTGCTATACCCCCATCTAGGCATTTCACCATCTTTCCAGGTCTCCCAAATATAGGTGCTACTGCATTTTACTGTCTACTGTTGTATGGCCATTGAAGCGTTTCTCCCGCTATCCAGTTGTTCCAAATGTAGGTGCTACTGCATTTCACTGTCTACTGTTATATACCCATATAGGCCTCTCTCACTCTAGCCATGTGTCCAAAATTCTGGTGCTACTATATTTCACTGTCTACTGTTGTATCCCCATTTAGGCGTTTCTCCCTCTATCCAGGTGTCCCAAATCTAGGTGCTACTGTATTTCACTGTCTACTGTTGTATGCCCATTTATGCATCATCTGGGTGTCCAAAAAAAAGTTGCTACTGTCTTTTACTGTCTATTGTTGTATGCTTATTAGGCGTTTCTACCACTACCCAGGTGTCCCAAATGTAGGTGCTGCTGTATTTTACTGTCTATTGTTGTATGCCCATTGGGAGTCTCTCCAGCTGTCCAGGTGTCATAATCTAGGTATCCCAAACCCAGGTGCTACTATATTTTACTCTCTACTGTTGTATCCCCATTTAGGCATTTCATCCGCTATGCAGGACTCCCAAATCTAGGTTCTACTGTATTTCACTGTCTACTGTTGTATGCCTATTTAGGTGCTATCCATATGTCCCAAAACTAGGTGCTACTGTATTTTACTGTCTACTGTTGTATGCCCATTGGGAGTCTCTCCGGCTGTCCAGGTGTCCCAAATCTAGGTGCTACAGTATTTTACTGTTCACTCTTGTATGCCAATTTAGGCCTCTATCCCTCTATCCAGGTGTCCTAATCTAGGTATCCCAAACCCAGGTGCTAATATATTTTACTGTCTACTGTTGTATCCCCATTTAGGCATTTAATCCACTATGGAGGGCTCCCAAACCTAGGTGCTACAGTATTTTACTGTTCACTCTTGTATGCCAATTTAGGCCTCTATCCCTCTATCCAGGTGTCCTAATCTAGGTATCCCAAACCCAGGTGCTAATATATTTTACTGTCTACTGTTGTATCCCCATTTAGGCATTTAATCCACTATGGAGGGCTCCCAAATCTAGGTGCTACTGTATTTCACTGTCTACTGCTGTATGCCTATGTAGGTGCTATCCAGGTGTCCCACAACTAGGTGTTACTGTATTTGATATGATAATTTATTTATAGCGTGCCTATACTCAGATGTTTTAAGTCTGTCTACTGTTGTATGACCATTTAGGGGCTATCCAGGTGTCCCAAAACTAGGTGCTATTGTATTTTGCTGTTTACGGTTGTATCTCTACTCTCCCTCTATCCAGGTATCCCAAAGCTAGGTGTCCCTCTATCCAGGTGTCCCAATTCTGGTTGCTGCTGAATTTGAAGTACACTGCTGTATGCCCATGTGTGCCTTCCTCCCTCTATCCAGGTGTCCCAAATCCATGTGCTACTGTACCTTACTGTCTAATTTGGTACCCCCTTCTAGACGCACCCCCCTGCCACCTGTATACAGGTGCCCCAACCCGCTCATAATACCCTCCATGCCCCATAATCCCTCCAGGCCCTCTCCCTCTGCTCAGACTTTCGTTCCATGTACGCCACGAATAGTGAGACCAGCCAATGACACTGGATCAAGAAAAAGAACGCAGCAGTTGAACCCCAGCCAAGCCTACTCTACATATACCTTACACCACGTCTGTGACACAGGTCACATGCAGGTCCACCCATCCATTCACACTAGAATGCAGCCATGGCTATGCTATTCCGGTCTAGCAGCACACATAGCCATCCACACTGAAACCCCTGATGTACCTCAACACTGCTGCCACTAGTATACATCAATGAGTAATGAAAAACAATTCAGTCTAGCTGAGCACACATTGAATCTGCAGCACTAGAACTCTATCCTATACCACCAACAGTACCCACCCACATGCCTGACTTCCAGGCTGCTTACTCTAGCCTAGCCAGCCCTAACCCGGCCAATATGCACACAAGCATCTTTAATTTAAACTCTGACAATCTCCTAAACATGGACTGTGGTCACCGAGGGCGTTCCAACCACAAAGCACATTGAGGCCATACAAATGGGGAAAGGACGCTATATAAATGATAAAAACAATACAATACAATACATCCTATGTGGCTGCATGAAGATTAGAGAGACGGTACTCTATTGGTTCAAGTCAAACCTCACTCACTATCACTGTCATCAGTTCATTTGGATGGATGCCTCAAGATAACATAGTCTACCCATCACCTATGGAGTATTGCAAAGATTCTATCTCTCCCTCGTGATCTTCAATCTGTATATGGAGCCCCTTGTTAGGCTCCTGCCTTGCACAACATCCACTTCCACCAATAAGCAATCGACACACAGCTCTACATCAAGATCACCTCCATCAATGCCATCTACAGATTCAAGGCCTGATTCAAAGTTCTGGATCTCCAGTGCTTGCCTAAAGCTCAAGCTATCCAATAATGAATTGCTACTTCTCACAAACACTACTGTACATCCAGATATCAGGATTTGGAGCTCTGCCATTAACCTTGAGCGCTCCACACTCTAGCTGGCCACATGCACCAAATCCCCAGGGTTCTATATCGACAGACACCTCTCCTTCAAGACACACATATCTAAGAAGATGCATATTTCATGTTACCAACTCTCCCTCCTGAAGAAAATCAGGTCCCTTATTACAGCAAGAAAATTCAGATCCAAAATCCATGCCCTCGAACCATTACATCTGTATAGTGGCAATGCTCGTCTGGAATGCATCCCAAAAAGCACCCTAGCTCCTACATGCAGCAACATGCCTTATTAAAGAACTCTGCAAATTCAACGACGTCCATCATCAAACCGCACTGACTCATGCATGCATGCATCAGATTAAGTTCTATCATCTACAAGGCCGTTATCCTCAAGCCTTCCAGCTACCTGCAAATATCAGGATCTTGAGTGGCCAGTGCTCCACCAGCAGCAAAGTTTTGAGCAGACTAGAAAAATGTTGCTGCAGAAAAGTGAGAACCATAAAATACCTTATCTGTCTATGTCACCAAACTCTGGAACCTCTTCCCTGTAAACCTCAGAGTTGCTCAGAGGCTTCTGTACTTTAACTCCAACCACCCACAAAAGCATGCATTTGCTGCTTTGTGATAGGTATTCTTCACCCCTGTGAAAGGTCCTCACCTTTCAGTCAGCACCACTAAAGTGGGCAACGATCACCTATCACACAATAGAGCCCTCTTCTGTGGGATCCAAGGCTTCAGGAAGTGCCTCATTATGAGTAAAATGAACTTTTAAAATAAACTTCCAATTTCGATAACGCATTATTATGAGTTGGGATCAAATGGGGTATTTATATCATGGACTGCACGGAGAAAGTACTACATGAGATACAAAAATTAACAGATTATCTTATTTAACAGTAACTTTGCACCAGTATTTGTACTGTGGCAAACATTTCCGTGATGCAAACATGCATAGAAAAATATATATTTCCATTAGGACAAAATTTGTGCAAATACGAATGCATGTATTACGAGTTGTGAAATTGCAGATTTGGTCAAGAGGAGTGAAAGACAACGGGGGGGGTGGGATCATGCTGCAGCAGATGTTAAGAGGACAGAGTACTGGAGTTGTTCTAAGAGTTTTAGTTGGGTGTTAGGTCAAGGCGGAGTCTCCTATTGATATGCAGCAGTTTGAGTCTAACCGGAGGCCAATGTTTTAAATTGGTGGAGATGGAGAACAAGCCATAGGGGATGAGATTTGTAGGTCAGAGAAGAAAAGCATACATGAAGGGAGAAGGACGATTGATTGTAGGTAGGTAGATGACTGCTGTTTTAGAGGGTTTGGGCATACTGAAAGACAGTGAAGAGATATCCATTGATGTGTGAATGAGACAGTCAGAGATTCTGTTGGAGAGTGAAGACAGGGAGAAAGATTTGTTTGTCATCAGCAAGAGATGATAGGAGAACCTAGAGGATGAAATGAGCTTACCTAAGGATGAGCTGGTGAGGGTAAAGAGAATGAAGCCATGTGGAATGCCCAGTGGAAGGAGTATACTGACATTACCTGTTCCAGGGGGTAATACATGATTGATTAGAGAGGTAGACGGCAACTTGAAATTCTAGCCTAGCAGGGTGATGAAGGTGGTGAGGAGATCAACATTTCCAAAGGCGGCAGATATGCAAAAGAAGAAAATGATAGGGAAGAGGTTTCTTTGGTGAGCACTAGTGAGGAAATTGGATATGTGGATGACAGCTGCTACAAAACTACTCACACAATAGAGAGAGAATCACAGTGAAATCAGGTACCGCCATAACAGTGCCACCTCATTCCAAGATGGGAGCCCTGTCTTTCATAACATCAGCTGTCAGATCCAGAGGCCACCCTCAATCATTTAAAAAGAAGCACTGGAGCCAGAGGCTTGAAAACAATGGATCAACACTTGATTGAAAATAATAAGCCCATACTAGTTTTCCAGATGAGACCATTAATAATAATAATAATAATAATTTGGCATTTATATAGCGCTACAAACCCTCAGGTATCTGAGCGCTGCTTATTATTACCCACAGTGTGTGGTGCTCATTTATCGACCTCGGAAGGATGAAAGGCTGAGTTTGGCCCTCCCGGGATTAGAACCTGTGTTAGCAGGTTCTGCACGGATGTCAAAGCGAGCGCTCTACTCGCTGTGCCACTTGACCGGCATTATTATAGCCATCCATTACACAAAGGCCCAGGGCATAAAAGAAAGCTTGCATTTGTTGAAAGCGTGGGTGTTTTGACTTAGGAGCAGAACAAAGGAGAGCAGGAGATTGGAGGAAGGAGGCTGAAGCAGAGAAAGTGAGGTGAACTAGGTGGGAAAGATATGAAGAAAGTAGGAAGGAAGGAAAGTAAGAAAGAGTGAAGGAAGGATTATTATTTATAAGTGTACACAATTAAAACACTTTTTACACTGTAAAAACGAATCAATAAAAAACACAAGAATTTAGAATTATACAGTGAAATTGTTAAGCATTTTTTCCATAACAATTTGCGAAAATAATTAATAAAAACAAAATTTCATAAATCCCAATAAAAGAAAAAATACAATACATCCTAAATGTGAAAATGTCATAGTACGTCCATAATACAATAACAATTGTTTTAAAATCCTGGACCAGAACAGATCAATATGCAAAAGAAGTTCATGCTACACAAACTTAGAAATAAATTATAGCCAAAGTGCATGCAACACAAAAGACTCAATGATCAAATAATGCAACGGTTCTACAAACAGCCCACAATACCTACAAGTCCTTTGAGCCCTTGGCTGATTCTCTCTTGCACCCATAACTGTTCTAGTTGGTAATAGATTCAATTTAAAATGTAGCAACATATCTCTTTACATTTTTACAAGAGTTTCTGAAGGTACGATGGAAAAACATAGCAAGATTTGACTTCATATTGGATGTGACAGAAAAGATGGTAATTCATAGCTATGTTAAGATTTTCTATCCAATCATCCTCAAGCACCTTTTTTGTCACCTTATTCGGATTGGCAATAAGCTCATCCATTGAACCAATTTAGTTTTTTGTTTAAGAATTTTATTAAGATCAATACCCATGTAAGCAATGAATTCATAAAGTAGAGCAAATTAGACTTACAAGAGAAATAACAATTAACTTATATAATATATAGGTATACACTACAAGAGCCTTACATAGTGGTAAACGCCATATGTAGTCTAATTCACAAGGTGCAGTTTATAATAAACTAATAGTTAAGATATAACTTGTTTGATGAATTTTAACAGAACAGGTGACAGACTTGACAGACATGAACAAGAGGAAGGGAGGGGTAAGGCATTTACTAAGATAAACAAAGTAGCAAGGTGTAGTCATATCAATTAACTAGACATTTTAAGAATGGCTGCCATTTCAATTCAAATTTGAGCTGTAAAGATGGAGATGTCGCATAACAATTTTCCATTCTATGGACATAACAGAATAAAGAATAGAGTCAATGGCTACCCTTTCATAGACGCACCGGAGGTGCAGCTATACGACAGTGAGGATAGCTTACATATATGCTAATCAAAGGATCACAAGAGGGAAGGCTGTGTCATAAAATAAAGTTTAATTGAGGACTTAACAATTAAAAATTAGGCAAAAGGCCTAAGCAACAAAACTATCATAGAAATACAAAGGAAATCCAGAAAAATAATGGTGGGTTAGTAACAACCAAGTGCAATTTCATGTGCTGCTTTATCAATAGTGGCACGTAATCATTGTCAACACATTTGTTGGGGGTTTCTAGTTCGGATGACAAATTGAAAACCACAGGTGCTGCGATGATGAGGCAAGAATTACTGTGGGTACCGAACTGTCATCAGGACTCAGGTAATGGTGTAGAGGCGCACAATCGGTGTAGAGGCTTGGTTCACCTAAAGTGTTAAAAGTGGATGTGTTTTAAAATGTAGAAGATTTAGGGAGAATGAGGGGGACACTGTAGCAGGTAACCTACCAGAAAGGATTCAGGTGGCGTCTTGAAAGTAACGGGTAATTTCTGCTGTCAATAATACAAGCATGAAGATAGATTTAGATACGGCAGCGGCTGGTATCTGGTGAGAGAAAGGCTTTGAGTTAGCCTAAAATGGAGTCAAAATTAGTTGTAAGTAATGTCAAAAAAGGCCTCATAGCCTACCTGACATCTCGAGGTGTTGTCTGAGTGAGATGGCAGAGGAATTAGCAGGGTAGCTCTGATAGTTGAAATATCAGCTGGTCAAAATATTTAAAAAATCGGGCTACCGGGGAGAATTCAAGGGAAAGCCTGGAATAAATCAGGAAAAACAGCAGATTAAGAGTAGGCAGACCATGAGTGAAAGAAGAATATGAGGTGAGGCCAGAGGAGCTGTAAGTGAAATGGACACTCGTAGTGCTGGAGCCCAGTATAATGGTTTTGAATAGGGCGCTGGCGGTGTGCCATTCTATTAAGGTGGTAATGGTGCACACGGAGGTCTGCGGGTACTGAGGTGATGAACGGCATAATGATAGGGTACAGGATTCCCTAGTTACACAGAGGAGTGAGCAGGGTAGCTGTGAGAGCAGTGCTGTGGTCACAGCATTTTGTGGAATAGAGTGCGGCTCAGAGCAGGCGGGCCGCTCGAAGCCCAGCATACAACTGAAAAGAAAAGTGAAGATAGAAATGAGCATTGGGTGACTCATGTGTCCAACACAGGAACAAGGACGGAGAGGGCAACGGCTTACCTCTCGGCTGCCGAGCTGTATCTTACTGGAGATGTGTGTTGCACCTTCGCACATGTGCAGAAGGGAAGTTGTTGATCTATGGAAAACAACTTTATTGAGCCACCTTGTACATGGACACAAATGTGGCAATGTAATCTATTTGCCAAATAGACGTGTAAAAAGGAGGGCTGGGGGCATGAGTCTTAATCAGTGGTGGCACATACACTGAGGGATGTCGTGTTAATACAACACATCGGCTCATGTAGGAAACCCGAGCCGCTAGAGTGTATGCAAAATATGTGTCAGCCGTGAATGCAAAGGTTGGCATGGATACCTAGTTGCAATGGGACCTAAAGAAATACGTCATAGGTGGAAACAAAGGAACATATGGAACCTATGTTCGAGAATCAATATTTATCAAAAGAATTTTAGCATTATTCTGCGCAAAATTAAGGAACAAATACATCAGTGCTTTTGGCACCGGTATTGCCTGAAATAGCAAAACAATTAACTTTCAAGAGTTTCTAACATCTGGGCAGTAAACCAAAGTAACAAAAGCAGATAAAGTGTGAAACATTGTCAAAAATGTTTGAACATTAATGTGCGTAAACGTGTACATCACAAATAAATAAATCCATCAGTAGACCACAGATGTACTAGTGGTTTTGCAATTGCCTGGAATTCCATATCATATATACTGTAAAATTTGGTTACATTTGGCCAATCAGAAGAGGATTATCTTCTCTGTATACGGAATCGCTGTATCGCGGGACAAAGTATTTAGTAATTACATAATTTGCAGACAGATGCAACCGTTTTTTAGCATAGTAACAAGGAAACAAGTGTTGCCACAGAGAACATAGTGTACCAGAGAATCGGTGTTGACAAGAGTATATTAAACTATGGAAGGCATGGTGTCAGCTGAGTAGCAGAGTGCATACAGGGCACAGAGTGTGCGACTGTGCTGGGTTACAGTGGCTGACGGCTTGTTTATTGTGGCTAAAGATAGAGTGCCTATCTAACAGCTGTTAAGGTAGTTTTAAGTGAAAATCAAATTCCATTCGATGGATATGTTAAGACCTTTTTTCACAGAGTCCAAGCAGTAAATTCATTTTCGAGTTTGCGTAGTGTCAGATCACGGTTGCTGCTGCAGAATGAATTTTTTGCTGTTTGTAGAATGAACCAGAACAAATTGTTGTGGCGGTGTTTCTTGGCCTTGAAGTGTACCACCATAGGGTTTTCTTCTGTTAAGTTTTTGATGCAAGATCTATGCTCGCATATTCGTTGTTTAATTGCACGTTTACATTTAACTACATGAAGTAGGTTGCAGGGGCACTTGATGGCATATAAGGACCACTTATTGTTACAGTTGGTAAATGTGTTAAAAGTTCAGCTTTTGCATTAAGATCTATTTCTTGTATGTTGTTTGTGAGGCAACATACCGAGCAGGTACCACATCTATAATGTCCTTTTACCAGTGGGAGGTGCCAAAGGGTTTGCTGAGGATTAGGAGGTTGGATGGGTTCTTCATAAAGTGTGTAATAGGCAGTCTTTTATGTTTCTGCTGCATTTTAAGGCAAAACGCAGTTTTTCTGGATTGAAAGATTCCGTGGACAGGGTGTTCCAATGTCGAAGTACTACTTTTCTGAGTGAATTACTTATTGGTGCAAAGGTTGTTACGCATGTCATTTTATCCTTTGGTTTATCTCTGACTGCTGGGGTGAAACAGGAGTCTCCATTGGTATGTTTTGCTCTTTTTCTGGCTCTTCGGACAATGTGCCCCGGGTATCCACGTTCTTTGAAGGGCATATACAATTCGATGCTTTTATTATCATAGTAGCTTACTGTTGTACAGTTGCGTCTCAATCTTAAAAATTGTCCATAGGGCAAGTTCTCTTTAAGTCCTGCGGGGTGAAAACATTTGTATTCTAGAAGAGTGTTCTTTGACGTAGGTTTTCTATATAGGGTAGTCCCTAGGGTGTTGTTGCTGGTTTTGTAGATTTCTAAATCTAGAAATGGAATGCGCATTTTTTTGTAATGTATCGTAAATTTGATGCATGTATTCCGTGTGTTTAGCCATTCCAGGAAGTCAAGTAGTAGTAGTTCTGTTCCCCTCAAAATCATGAAGACATCATCTATATAACAATACCAGCACCATATGTTGGAACTGAAAGTATTGGTGTCATGGTAGATAGAGGTTTTCTCGAAAGAGTCCATGAACAGACCCAATCCCATGACCAGAGCTGGCGGTCCATTTAAAAAAACGTATCCTGTGAGTATTAATAGGGAGAACTGTGGCCCATAGTATATTTGCATTGTCTTATCCCTATTTCAAACCCGTCCTATCTTTCATTCAGAACCAGTATTGTTAGGAGTATCTTTGCATTGTCGTATCCCTATCTCAAACCCATCCCTTCTTTCCTTCATAACCAGTATTGTTAGAACCATCTTTGCGCTGACCCTTTTCTCATCTGAAGAAGTCGAGTTTCCTTAGCAGGCGGGTCACCCTGATCAAGTGACGTAAGATCCCTGTGTGGTATTCGCTTTTTCATAGTCATCCTCTAGTGTAAGCAAACCCATTTGTCACTTTCAAAAGTTCATTTCTGTTTTCCATTCTCGCAAAAAACGACCTTTACTAAAACCTCTGTAACTCCCACAGTTTTTGTGATGGAAACAAAATTTCCACTCCTACTTGTACCTAACATCCATAGCAAAACAGTGTGATTCTCCCGTTATTGCGAATAACGTGCAATTAAATGTTTGCCGCGATTTAAAAAATCTGAAAGGTTTACACGTGTGAAATAGCTCTAAACTGCTTTCGACTTGGACCTTAAGATTTCAATTGTTTTCTGCTGACCAAATCATTGCTTGTGCTTGTGTGCAACTGTTCAGAGCGGCTCCCATAGGAATTTATTACATTTTCAGTATTTTGACCATAACTGGTATTTTTACCCAGTCAATTCTAAAGATAATTTAAAAGGCATTCTGACAGCTGAAAAGTCAATTCTGTTTTTCTCTTGTGTTTTATGGGGGAAAAGGGGGACTGATATTCTGTGTGATTTGTGCTATTCCTGAATACCTGCTCTCTCCTCCCATCTCTTTGCATTGCCTTTTGGAGGTTGAGGGGTGTTGCAGGGGGAACCTCTAACCATAGTGCCATCTGTCCCAACCAACACAAAAGTATTCTTTGCTGCACTGCATATGTTTTTGGTGCTCATTACTTATTCCTAGTGTATTAAAGATATTATTCAGTGTTCTGTCACCCCATTGGTGATTGTTGTTTATCTATTAAAACATATTGTGAGTACATTTTCAATACATAAATAAATATTTACCTTTGCAAACTAGCCTGATTCCTGGTTCAGTGTGACTGGGGCGGGGGGGGAGAGGGAGTTCCAGGAGAAGGGTGTGATATGAGTGGTATATCATTCAGAATATTGAATTTATAGACAAAAATAAATAAGGGTTTCAGCTGTGCATTACATGCTGGTCTTTTACTTGGGTGTGTGCCAGATTGAAATCACTTACACTGGATATTTTTTGAGAAAAGGTGATGCATTTCCATCAGTATCCAATTTTCGTAGGCTAACATTTCTGGACAAACCATGGAGGACAGCGGTGTAAATGTCAATGGTGGTTTGAGGCCAGTGGATCTGGGTGGATCTCGTTCCGGGCTGTTTCTAAAAAAGTACCTCAACTGGATTACCCTGAAAAATGTGCGCAATTTAATTTCATTATTGAACCTATCCGCATGGGTGCTGGGGATAAAGCTAGGTCCCTTACTTAGGATATCAATTTCAGCACTTGAGAGGATATGGTTGCTCAAGTTGAAAATGGGTATTGCTGCATTTGTTGCGGTGGCGAGATCCATACGAATGGTAAGGTCCAGTATCTGGTCCGTGTTGTATGGTGGTGTGAGTGTTACCACATCTGTTGCGGCGGCAGGATCCATTGTCGCGTTCGCATTGGAAGTCGTCCTTGATACCTGGGTCTGCCGTGTTTCCCCTGTACATTGTTGACATTTTTCATTTGTCATCCGAACCAGAAACACCCAACAAATGTGTCAACAATAATTGTGTCCCGCTATCGATGAAGCAGCACATTAAATTGCACTTGGTTGTTACTAACCCACCATTATTTGTCTTGGTTTCCTTTGTATTTCTATAATATTTTTTTATTGTTAAGTCCTCAATTAAACTTTGTTTTATGACACAGCCTTCCCTCTTGATATCCTTGGATTAGCATATATGTAAGCTATCCTCACTGTAGTATAGGTTCACCTCCTGTGCGTCTATGAAAGGGGGAGCCATTGACTCTATTCTTTATTCTGTTATTCCCTATTTACCCTCAAGAGTCGGGCCCCCAAACACAAAAAAGTCGGTCCCATGCCCCTTTATATGCTCCATTCTGTGGACATTGCATACAGAGTTCCACCAAAATTTAAAGTGTAGACGCTTAAGATCTTTCCAGTTGGAAGTGACAACTTGAATTGCTATAACAATGAAGAGATCAAACAAGTGATATTTATTTTTATCTAGCAGTAGTTGTAGAAATGCGCTTCCAAGATACATAAAACTAAGGCAGAAATATTGCTGTATGTTGAAAAGGCATTTAAGAATTTTCCAGGCTTTTTTATAGAAACTTTTAGTATATGCACGCTCAAAAATAATGTGTTTAAAGGATCCTTGAGTATGAAGGCAAGTCCAACAATTATCATTTTGTAAGAGTCTTCCGTTAAAGAGCATAACAGGAGTAGTAAAGGCTCTATGATGCAAAAAGTACAAGGTTTGAAGTAGGCTTGCTGATGTAATTGTCTTGGTGATGTTTTCCATACAGGGGGCCTTACTAATTGGCTATCCGTAAAGGAACAGTCTTGCTTCCACGCTACTAGACTTTTCCATGCATCTTCATTAGTTGACACTGATATAAGAATCTTATAAAACATGGAGGCTGTAAAATTTGAGCTTAGCATATGTTGCGCTCTATCAGCCTGAAAGCTGGTAGATTTACATTTTAATAAATAATAATTTTCCATAATAGCATCAATCAAGCTCAAATATTGTTGCATATAACACATCCAAATATGGAAAGGAATTACAGTCTCATTGAAAGTGAGTGGAGCACCTTGAATAAATATCTGTTTGACATATTTAATTCCCAAAGAGAGCCATGGTTTCCAACAGATAGTCCTTTTGTTAATTGTTATTAAAGGGTTCATCCAAATATATTGTGAAATGAACTGGGATTTTTTTTGTGATACATGGACATAAGGAAGATCGGAGATATTTATCAGAGAAATTAATGCTAACACTAGCAAAGAGTTTATGATTTCTCTTGATATTGGAACAATCAGTTGGAGTATGGGGGAAACCATTGCACTGTCTAACAGAAACCAGTTCAGCACATTAGAAATAGTAGGAGTAAACCACAGTTCAACTTGTCATAAAACAAAAGCCATATGAAATGTATTTAAATATGGGAGGCTCATCCCACCATGAACTCGTGGCTTTTAAGTTTAAAAAGCGACATTCCCCTTTTTTTCCATAGAAATGTGAGAATACAAGTGTCCAGTGATTTAAAGAAAGAGGGGGAAATGGATTGGGAGCATATATAAACAGTAGAGTACAATTGGGGAGATCATCATTTTAACTGTTTCAAGCCTACCCCACCATGATAAGAAAATAGTGGACCAATAATTAGTAAGATCCTTAACTTTAGCTAGAATAGATGCAGTGTTGTGTTTAATGATACATTTTGTGGAGGAAGATATGTGAATAACCAAACACTTGATTCCTGTGGGACACCATTTCATACTTAAGAGTTGAGTGTGGTGCTTACTACAGTGCGAGTTGAGTGGTAGGATGTATGACTTATCAATATTGAGCTTATATCCTGAAGCTGGGGAAAATTGTGCAATGATGTTAAGTAAATATTGTAAAAATGTGTCAGATGTATTCAGAAACAATAATATATCATCTGCATAGGCAGCAGCCTTAATCTTAATGCCACTACACTGTATACCTGTTATATTATCGTCTTGTCGTAATGTTTCTAGGAAAGGCTCCAGCGCAATTAAAAAGAAAAGTGGAGAGAGAGGGCACCCTTGACGCGTACCTCTGTATAGAGGAAAGAAAGAGGACATTTGACCATTTATAAAAACTGCTGTTTTAGAATTAGAGTACAATATTTTGATCATAGATATGAAAGGATCATCAATCCCATGCCATGTTAACGCATTAAACACAGTGGTTGAAGTGAATGGGAGCGGTTGGGAGCGGTGCTCCTCTACTTTTTTAAATTAAGTTTTACTGCTCCTATACTTTTATTTTCAAAAGAAACCATTCCGGAACAGTTTCATTTTAAAATAACAGTGTAGGAAGAAGTTGAACCTTGCACTTTCAGTGCACTGCTCTGAACGTTCCCTTAAACAGAAGGTGCATGTGTTTGGGGTTTGTATTGTGTGTGGGAGGTGGTGTGGTGATGAGGTTTGTGGCGAGTGGGTGCAGGTTAGCAGGGAACATAGCTCCACTGCTTCTTTTCGAACACTTCAATGACTGATTAAACATGTAATTCCACTCCACCCTATCAAATGCTTTTTCTGTGTCAAGTGCTATGGCCACATACGGGTCGGTGGATTTCTGAATTATATCTAAAATGTCAACAAAAAGTCTGATATTAGCTGATGATAATCGCCCCTTATGTACCGCAACTGATCACTTTTAATTAGATTTGGAAGAATAGGCAGAAGTCGATTTGCTAGGATCTTGGCCAAGATTTTGCAGTCCCTATTGATTAGGGAGATTGGGCTGTAATTTTAGGAAAGTTTAGATTCTTTATTAGGTTTAGGGAATATGAGTAGCATAGCTTTTGAAAAGATACCTGCAGGTTTCTCAATGGCAATGAATGAAGAGAATAGTTTATTAAGCTTAGGGATTGGGAGATCATTAAAGTGGGCAAAGAAGTCACTGGGAAAGCTATCTGGACCTGGAGCTTTGCCTTTCTTGAGGCTTTTAATGGCTTTATATATCTCATCGGAGGTAATGGGGGCATTTAAGGCACGAAGATCTGTTTTTGAATATGAGTTATGGCGAACCTGCTGAAGGAAATCCTTATCATGAGCATTGTTTGGTGCAGCTTCGGAAGTATATAATTTTTGGCAGAAATCTGAGAAAGCCCATAAGATTCCTTTATCTGATAAGACTCTATTGTCATTATCGTCTTTAATAATAACAATCTTAGCACTATCTGTTTTAAATTTAAGATAAGATGCTAGAGATTTTCTAGATTTATTAGCAAAGTGTTGTATTTTAGACTTATATTTTAGAAGATTGGTGCAGGAGTATTGAGTGGCCAAATTATTATATTGTATTCTAGGTTCAGTGATTTTTTGAAAGATAGATGCAGAATTTGTTTGTATATATTTCAACTCTAGTGATTTAATAATAGTCTTCAGTATGTCCTCCACTTCTTGTCTACATTTTCTTTTTATTGGCGACTTAGTAAATTATATGACCTCTGAGAACAGCTTTATGGCAGTCCCATTCATTTGAAATGGAGGTGTCAGCACTTGGATTTTCTGAGAAGAAATGAGTGTGTTGTTGCTCGATAGACTGTGTGAATCATTCATCTTTTAAGAGAGCAGGATTAAATCTCCATCTACATGATTTATTTACTTTCTTAAATCAGAGAGTTGAATGTGGACAGGTGCATGATCCGACAGAAAGATACATTCCATCTTAACTTCTAACAGACGATCGGTCAAGGTATTGGAAATGAAAACATAATAAATTCTCGAGATGGAATTGTGAGGGTTAGAATAAAAAGTGTAATCCAAGTCAGAGGGGTACATTTTGCACCATGCATCAGTTAGACCTAATTCAAAAACAAAATTGGCAAATTGCAAGTGAGATTTGGTTATCTTGTACCGTACAGTGGATCTCCTATTTAGATAGGGATCTATTAGGACAGTTTTACTGAAGTCCAACTAAGGGCTTAGTAAAACCATTCAAACTCCACTCTTAGTATAAGGCTGTAACACCTGAGTTCATGGTAGCGTAGACAGAGCAGCCAGCCTTATCTAAGTGTCACAGAATATATGTTGCAGTAGATTTGGTCAGCTGATAAAAAAAGACATGCAAGACATTTAAATATTACATTTAGACTGTATTGTACAATAATGTGCTACACAGAAATTAGTTTTTAAGGGAAATACATGATTGGCTCTAGTTTTTAAACCCTTTTTGCAATTTGAAAATTGAAGAAAGATTTTAATTCTTCAGAACAGGGAGAATTACATGCATATTAAAATATATAAATTATGCATACATGTTTATATTGTAATAGCTCTAATACAAATACAGTCACACAAATATTAAGGATGTTTACAAATTCAGAATATTGTTGTTAATCTGAATATATCATTCTTATTAATGGCACAGGTCCATACCAAGAATCATAAGGGAAAGACACATTTCAATCGAACTTTAATTTCACATTCCTATGATAGGGGAATACCTCATAGCTATGACATACATTTCTGACAAAGAGAAGTTAATGTAGCAATAGAAGTAAAGTTAAGGTTCCTTGTGGCTGTAAGTGAAGAGAATGTATCACAGGCCGGATCCAAACCAAAAATGCCATGTCAAATGATGCTGCATTGGTAGTGTTTGCTGGGTAATTAAACTCAAACACATACCTACAGAGGAGAGAGTTTTAGGGAAATCACAAAGGAAGAAAGCCTGTGCAACAGTAGAAAAGTGGATGTTGGGTTCAACTATAAGTAGCTAATGGACATTCTTCTTATGAAGGCCTTTTCCATAGGAAAAATCATTGCCAATAAAGTAGTTGAAATCTGAACCTATACAATTAGGGTGTTGAGAGTGTGTACCTGTTTCCTAGAGAATAGTGGAGAGGTTATGCGTTATTGTCCCAGCATTCTGATAAAGAAATAGAATTCCTGAACCCAAGTCTTCATAATAATTATAAATAAGTCAACACCACCAATCCTTGGATTTATGCTCAACATAATCTAATAGTGTGAAATAGATAGTGTCCAACATTCAGAGTTGAATTAGTCACAGAATAAGAAAGTCCTAAGTTAAGCCAATATTGTTATATGATGCCAACACTTGTTGATAGTTTCATAGAAAACAAAGTGAATTGTTTATTTGCACGCTTTAGTCTAAGAATGGTTCAAATATTGTCTTTGTCTGTTTGAATCAAAATAACACATGTCAATTGTATGTATATCTTGGATATGAATTTGATCCTTTTTTCTAGAATAGTCATTCATATTTACTTTTGTAAGTATGGATATCAGCGTGAATTGGAATGAAAACATTAGTGAGACAGTAACATGCAGCTTGCTTTTTTCTGCAACCAAGCTGACAGCTTTTATGTGGAATATTATAGGTGAACTACCCAGCATTGACAATTAGGAGATCATTTTAATTTCTTGATTTTTTAAAAAAAATAAAACAGCATATTGAGGTTAAAAACAGCCTGTTTCTTGTCCCAGATTGTGTGATGGGTATATCATAATAGAGTGTATTACATCTGCCCATAAAAAGAATCAATTATTATAAAGTAAATACATTCCACAAATAGATGTAATTACAGCAAACTACAGAATAGCAGCATTCCCGTAATAGGTGGCCAAGCCCCACAACCAAATTTGGTCTCCTGCGAGCAATCACTTAGAGCCTCAATATAAGTTTGCTGCAGTAAAAAGTGATAGTAAACAAATATACAACCACTTTATTGCCACATTACTGCACCTTGAAAACCTGGACTGTTTGGCTGCAGGTTTATCTCTACTTTGCCTCCAAATAATTGCTGATTTGGGTGGAAATACTGCCCACAGTAAATGCTCCAAATCAGTGGTGGAATTCTGTGGTCTCCATGAATATGCCACTCTCAATCTGGTGTATTTACTGCCTGACTAAATTACGATAATGGTATTTGAGTGCTGTGATAATTCTGCTGGAATTACTACTATACTCATATTGAGGCCTTTATTCACTGACATAGTGAAAAACACAGCACACAAAACATCAAATGTCGAAATCTAATATTAACAGTTCTAATCATCCATGCCAAGCAGTAGTCCTGTTCCTACAATTTAAAGTACAGTTTATCTTGCGATGTCCTTTTGCTTCATTTTGCTTAAGTGCAAAGTACATTTTTTACCATATCATTTCCAGATTGTGGTTTAATAAATTTGCCTGTAATGCTGTGCAGTTTATCATGTAATCACAGAGCGCTTTACTGCAATCACTTGCTTCAGATTGTACAGTTGAGTCAAATAATTACTGACGGGTAGGCTCGAATGTATCCTGCCTGGCGCTTGCCTCTTCTGGTTTTCATTTATTAGCATATGTTATTGAGTGCACCTGTTGCCTGTGCTGAACAGTTAAAGTTCACCAGGCACACGGCCACCAGACCCCTAAGATCATGCTATGCCAACACGATTGTCACGCCTATTACTCGCAAGGTCCGCGATGGTGGCGCCAGCTTCCCCACCCTAGCAGCCACGCACTGGAATGCACTTCCACCTCACCTAAGACTGATTGATCACACCTAGCCTTTCGCAAGGCTATCAGAACTAGACTATTTGTCTAAACTGAATGTCAAACACAAATCTATTTCAGCCATTTCCTGCATATGTGCTTGCTACTGTGTAACCATGAGCCCACTGGGCACCCGCCTGTAATTTTAAGTTTGCTTAGCCTCTGTAACAGCGCCTCGATGCCTTATGGGATGCAAGTGCGCTTGATAAATGCAAATAAATAAAATAAAATAAAAGACACTCTGGTCCTGTTTGATGACACAAAAGAGAAGCAGAGGCTCAGAAGGAGAAGGTGGTGAGAGAAGGAGCTAAGGAGCAAAAGGAGACTGAAGACGGAAACACACATCCCAAATCTATAGGGTGTGCGACCGAGGAGGGGGGAGGAGAGAGCATGTGGTGGAACGTCAAGGAGGTGGACGAGAAGCTTGTAAAGGCTTAAAAATAAGGGAATCCCAGGTAGGCCCCTCAGGAACATGTTCAAGTTGAGGCAGCTAAGAGGAAAGTGAGAGTGAGTTGTGGGATTTTAGAGCCAGTGCGCTTGGGTAGAGTATTGGGATCAGACCCCACTGCCAGGCAGGCTGAATCTCTTCTTAGTTGCTTTTACTTTAGGAGAAGCTGTGGGCTGTTTGGACCAGCTGATCCACGTAAGGTTAGAACCAACTCCAGAAAGCTTCCTTGTGGTCTGCAACAACAGCTGGAGGAAAGACTTGAACCACAAGGAAAGAAAAGAGAACCTGAGGTCACAAATTGTGAGTGGTGTAGGGCATGACGCAGAGAGACTTTGTGAGAAACGTTGGCTTTGTAAAACCTGGAGAGACATTTTGAAAACTATCGGTTTTTGAAAGATCCAGAGAGACTTTATGATAGCTTCCCTTTTGTTGTAGCCAGTGTGACTGGAGAAACATTTACTTTTGGTAAACCGAAGAGACAATGATTACATTCCAAGTTGCTTGTGTGAAGAGGACAATCTGAAAGGGGAAGAAAGTTGTGGAAAGGTACATTTGTTTTGTTATTTTGTTTTTGAAATGACATGCAGACCAAGATGCAGCCACTGATTGCCAAACGAACCTGAAGAGGAAAGGGGCTTTTTGGCAGAGGGTTATATAGGGGCTTAGTAGAGGAAGCTAAACACCAGGTTGAGAAGAGTCATCTTCCTAAGTATTGCTGTATTGCCCCCTTAACTGTTTCCCCTTTTTCCTATCCAAACCCTACTTGAGAGCTGTTCTAATAAATATCCATAAGATTTATAGACGCAGTGTACCTTTACAGGATTCAAAGTAAAATGTCTTTCAAACAGCACTGCATGCTCCTTCTTACACACATTCCCTCTAAAGGGGAGGATTTGTATCTGCCCTGCCCCCTCCTGATGATATTGGGCATGCTGCAGAATGGCCTTTGCCACTAGAACAGAGGGGAATCAGCAGAACCTTTGTCCGCTGGGGATAGTTACCTCACTAGAGTCACTCATGGAAGAATAAAGGAATGACAAAGAAGTGTGACTCGAGCTGCTCGAACCTCAAGCTAATGCAGAGGCATAGCACTCAGTATGGCTTGATCTACAGGTGATATAGAGCAAAAGAGATGATCATAACATCTTCACTAACATAGAAAGCGATCATGGCATGGGTCACTGAGCCATAACCAGGAATAGCCGTTCTTTGTGGATTATACCAGGGATGCAGTGGAATGTTGACCTGTTTGTTGTGTGCAGCGGACCTACCTTGTCACTCCAACATTCAACAGTAGCTGTGCCTTCTGTTCCCTCTACCACTCTTGGTGGGTTGGCTACCAGAGCACTTTTTGGGCGGCTTATAACTTCGCTTCCCCTGGACGAATCCTCACCAAACTTTGCAAAAAAAAGTATATGGCCGACTCTGAATTTTTTTGCAAAGTTTGGTGAGGATTCGTCCAGGGGGGGTGAAGTTATAGGGGGGTCCCAAAACGTTTGTTTTTTCCCATAGACATAATGGGAAAAAACTTTGCTCACGCCTACAGCCCAAACCGCTGGACGGATTTACACCAAATTTGTGGCAGGAGCGGCGGCTTGGTCCCGAAAGCGTGCTTTGCTTTATTTGTTGTAAATCCCTCCAGTAGTTTTTTAAAAAATGACAAAAATGTAAGTGAAAAAAATTAGTGACATCTGTGTTCGCTTCGCGGACACACTTCCCTGTTCGCTCCGCGGACAGGACGGTGATTGGGCAAGCAGCTTGCGTGATGTCCGCGGACATCTGACGTGCTCTCTCATTGGATGCAGTGAAAGCGTGCAGTGCGTCTGGCTTCAGAGACGCCCGCCATCTTTGTTCCTCGCATGAGAGGCTTTGTCAGCAGGAGCGGGATCTGCCGCCTGCACAGTAAGTCAGCCCCCGCCCCTGTCTGTCTCCTGTTCCTCCCACCCCGCTCATGCCCCGTGTGTCCTTTCTGTCCCCCCCACTCATGCTCCGTGTCTCCCCTGTTCCCCCAACCCCCCGCTCACACCATTGGCACATGATGGCCAGCGGAGGGCCGAGGAGCGGGATCTGCCGCCTGCACACGAACGCTGTGTGTCTCTCTCCTTCCCCCCCACTCATGCTCCGTGTGTCTCTCTCCCTCCCCCCCACCCCCTCCTCATGCCCCGTGTGTCTCTCTCCCTCCCCCCATCCCCCGCTCATGCCCCATGTGACTCTCGACCTACCCCCAACCCCCGCTCATGCCCATGTGTCTCTCTCCCTCCCCCCACCTCCCGCTCATGCCCCGTGTGTCTCTCTCCCTCCCCCCACCCCCGCTCATGCCCCGTGTGTCTCTCCCCCTCCCGCTAATGCCCCGTGTGTCTCTCCCCCTCCCCCCACCCCCGCTCATGCCCCGTGTGTCTCTCCCCCGACCGCCCACCCCGCTCATGCCCCGTGTGTCTCTCTCCCTCCCGCTCATGCCCCGTGTGCTTGTTTGTTTGTTTGTTTGTTTGTTTATTTGGTATAGCGCAGAACCAAACCCGAAGGGGTAGCTGGGCGCAAACAGTACAAGATTGCTTAAGAACTTAGTTACAGGAGAAATACACGTTATGCAGTTCGCAATTAAATCAAGAAAAGTGCAGTTTATACAGTTCACGTTAGATCAACGAAATAAAGAAATGCGGAACTACGGTTCAGTCTAGTTGATCGGATGTCATTCAGCTGGTTGCAGGCATCTAGTGTCTATGTGGGAGGGGGAGGTCGAGCTAAGTGTCATTGGCACGGATCCAAGTGAGGACTTTTCGCCTGAAACTAGAGTAAGGTTGGTCCATTCTGAGATCCAAGGGGAGTTTGTTCCAAGTTTGCGCAGCTATGATTGGGAAACTAGAGCCGGCGGCTGTACTCTTTTTGAATCTAGGCACCACTAAGGTGAAGGAGTTGGTCAGTCTAGTGGGACGGTTAGAGGTTCTCTTGTGGATTCTGTTGGCCAGATAAGGGGGGGCAATGTTGTTCAGACATTTGGATGTGAGGGAGAGTATTTTGAGGGTGATCCTGTCTTTGATTTTTAGCCAATGGATATTTTTCCTAAAGGTGGAGATGTGGGCTCTGTTAGGAATATTTAAAGCTACTCTGATAGCGTTATTTTGGAGAGTTTGTAGTTTGTCAAGGATATACTTGTTAGAGCCTGCATAAAGGGCATTGCAGTAATCCAGCTTGGATATGATGAGAGCATTGGCTAATGTGATGCAGCTGGTCTCAGTTAGAAAAGGTCTGCATGCTCGGATCAATTTGCAAGTATATGCCGTGGAGGATGCTAGCGAGTTCGTTTGCTTTTTGAAGGTGAGCGCTGAATCAAGATAGACCCCGAGGGTTTTGACTGCAGGCATCACTTTAATGACGTTATTGTCAATGTTGAATGAGGCATAGTTGGGGTCAAGTTTTTTGATAGCCAACGCTGAGCCAGTGATTAGTAGCTCCGTCTTGTCGTCGTTCAGGCAGAGGCCATGGGATGCCATCCAAGCCTGAATGAGGAGATATATCTTATTTACTAAGTCCGTGTCTTCCAAGAAGTTACCCGAAAGGGGGATTAGAATCTGAGTGTCATCTGCGTAATTAGTGTAGACAACACCCAGTCTGTCCAACTTATCAAACAGGGGCTTAGTAAAGATGTTATACATCGTCGGAGAAACACATGATCCTTGGGGAACACCGCATGAAACTTGTATGGGATCAGCGGCTGCTGAGGGTGAGAAGACTCTCATTGTCCGGTTTGCAAGGAAGGATTGTACCCAAGTTATGGCATCACTTGAGAAATGAGCGGCCGAGCTTAGGTGATTGCATAAGACTGCATGATCTACCAAGTCGAAGGCCGCGGATAGGTCAAGGAGGAGTAGCATCGCTGTTTTACCATTGTCCTTCAACTCGTCAATTTGGGTCTTGAGGTCAATCAAGGCTGTTTCAGTGCCATGAAGGGGACGGAAGCCAGATTGCCGTGATCCTAGTAAATTGTTAGTTTCTAAGTAGTCCTGGATTTGCAGGTATGCTACTCTGTCTATGATTTTAAGTAAGAAAGGGACAGTAGTGATGGGTCTGTAGTTAGTTGGTATTGCAGGGTCAAGTGTTTGTTTTGTTAGCAAGGGAAGCACCCAGGATTGTTTGAGGTTGTTCGGTACTAGATTAGACTTAAAGGATGCATTAATGATTTTTGAAATGAAGGGTGCAATGTCTCGAGCTGCATCTTTTATAATTTGGGCCGGACAGCTGTCACCTTTACAGTTGGAGGGTTTTAGAGATAGTATGATTTTTTCTGTCTCCAATATGGATATCTTTCTGAAGCTAAATAGGTGGGGGGTGTTAGATTGGTTTGGGAGGAGCTGAGGTTGCAATATGGGTTCTGTTGGCAGGAGCAAGGAGGCTTTTTTGTTAGCAATTTTAGATTGGAGCGAGCTAATTTTATCCGCCAGGGCATTTTGTATATTAGTGCACCAGGACTTGTTTTTGGGAATGTTGTCAGGTGGGGTTATGGGTGATTCCATTTCACGGAGGATGGAAAATAGCTCCTTGGTGTCTGATTTGGCTTTAGAGATTCTGTCATTGAAGGTATTTCTTTTAGTGTTTATGATTTCCTTTTTATACTGTTTGGCAAGGGTGGCTAATTTGGTTTTGTTCTCCTCGGTGGGTGAGTGTTGCCAGATAGACTGCAACTTTCTTTTTTGGATTCTAAGGTCTTTCAGGTGTGGCGTGAACCAGTTGTTAAGGTGACAGAGTTGTTTGCTTTTGCGCAGCTTGGTGGGGGCAATCGAGTCAAGTGCCTTGAGCATAGAGCTGTTGTAAGCTTCTACCAGCGACGTAGGGTCTGTAATGTTTGTTATTAAGAGTAGGGAGAAGGTAGGGTAGGAGTTGTTCTGATGTGATGTCTTTTTTACTTCTGGTGGGAAGTGGCGGGGACATGAGTATAGGTTTGGGCCGGATAAGGTCTAGTGAGGCATTGAATACAATTAAGTGGTGGTCAGTCCAGGATTGTGGTATTATGTTGGTAATACTGATGTTACAGTTCCGATCAGCAACCCAGTCTAAGGTTCTGCCTTTGGCATGAGTAGGAGAGGAGACTTTTTGAGATAGGGCGTAGTCATTCAGGAGTGAGGCGACAGATAGGGCATGTTTGTCGTTGCTGTCATTAAAGCCCAGGTTAAAGTCTCCCAGTAATAGTATTTGAGCGTGATCTTTAGTATTGTTGGTTATAATGCTGGTTATGTCGTCTTCAAAGGTTCCCAGTGGTCCAGGTGGTCTGTAGATAACATGCAAGGTGAGAGTCCGGTTACAAGAGAGGTGCAATTTGGCAGTAAGGAGTTCACAAGATGAGAATATCAGGGTAGTAGCTAGTTTGATAGGTAAGGTAGCTTTGTGAATGATGGCTAGGCCGCCACCTTTAGTGTTAGGTCTATCGACTCTTAGTAGTTGGTAGCCGTCAGGTATAGCTAGCATGATGGCAGGGCCAGCTGCATCATGGAGCCATGTTTCGGTTATGACTAATAGGTCTAAGTTTTCATTAGTTAAGGCGTCCGAGATCTCGGTAGCATGGGCGACCATGGATCTTGCATTAATGAGAGATCCAATTATTGATAGGGTACTATTTGGTTGAGTCGAGGAGGGTTGTTTATTTTTGGTAGGGGCATCTCTTTGTATCAGTGGCTGATTAGTAGTTGTAGGAGCAGGGCGAGGGGTGGTGGGTTTGGGGTATTGCGAACGTTTGTTTGCTAGATCGATATAGCCTCTGTGATTGTGGTAGGAAGATGGTTCATGAAGACAGGACAATCTTGCCCTCAGTCTCATGTTTCTGTCCTTAGCAGGGTGTGAGTCCGCAGTTGCAAATGCCATGGTGGTAAGGAGGCTCAAAGCAATGTGTAGAGATTGGTAATAGGTGATTTTCATTCTGGAGGTGGGCAGGGATGCAAGGGTGGGCAAGTTCAGGTTCAAGCTATGGGCGTGGACTAGGTTACATGCAAAGGCGTGTAGTTAGTGGTTCGGTGCCAGAGAGGTCTGAGCAGTCTGTAAAGAGACCTGTATATTGGCTGTTAGGTGATCTAGGCGAGAACCAGGCTAGGTTCTATGTGGGCAAAGCAGTGGCAAACTAGGCAAGTGTAGAAGACTAGCTAGGTAGTGTGTCACCTAAGTATGTCAGGGCAACTCGAAGCACATTGAGGTATATAAAGTGGCTAGGGCAGTGTTATACCTAATGACAACCATGGGGCAGGGGCACAGGTCGGGGCACAAATCTGGTGAAGTACTATCTGCAACAGCACAGAATAAGGCACAGGTCAATTGTGGTCTATTGGCGACCATAAGGCACAGCACAAATTAGGGCACAAATCAGGTAAAGTCTGATGGCAAGCATAGGGCACAGCACAGAATAAGGCACAGGTCAATTGTGGTCTATTGGCGACCATAAGGCACAACACAAATTAAGGCACAAATCAGGTAAAGTCTGATGGCAACCATAGGGCACAGCACAGAATAAGGCACAGGTCAATTGTGGTCTATTGGCGATCATAGGGCACAACACAAATTAAGGCACAAATTGGGTAAAGTCTGATGTCAGGTTAGCCTTGTGCAATAGATCTGCAGGGTCAAGTGAAAGGGTTAAGCAGCCCAGCTATCGAAGTACAGCAGGGGTTGCATAGGGGCCTTTGTTAGAGAGTGCCGAGTGAGTCCAAGGCGTGCAGTTTTCAGGGTTCCAGCTAGAGGTGCCGGAAAGGGGCCCTCGGGCTTACCGTGGTTGTGTGGGTCCGTCCTTGCAGAGGGCAGGGTTCCTTGCAGGATATCTTCGGGAGGGAGGGAGGGACAAAGGGGTAGGCCGCGCCGCGCCTCCGATGCGCCGAACAGGGCGCAAAACAGGGCCTTTGTATGGCCTTCGGATGCGCCGGCGTCTCCGCCTGCCGGCGGATGTGCAATTCAAATATTGCCGCGGTTAGCGAGGCTCAGCCTCATTATGGCGCCGTGATGCGCCCGGCATGCCTAGGTCAGGCACAGTGAAGGGACAAGGTCAGGCGAGCCCTGCACCTTGTGCCTTCGTGGATCGTAGGCGGCCGTGGTGTCTGCGATGTGGCTTCTGCGGGGGGGGAGGGCTCCTGCCCTCTACCCTTGCCGTGGGGGTGCTGGAATGGGGTCCAGGGCGCAAAACAGGGCCTTTGTATGGCCTTCGGATGCGCCGGCGTCTCCGCCTGCCGGCGGATGTGCAATTCAAATATTGCCGCGGTTAGCGAGGCTCAGCCTCGTTATGGCGCCGTGATGCGCCCGGCATGCCTAGGTCAGGCACAGTGAAGGGACAAGGTCAGGCGAGCCCTGCACCTTGTGCCTTCGTGGATCGTAGGCGGCCGTGGTGTCTGCGATGTGGCTTCTGCGGGGGGGGAGGGCTCCTGCCCTCTACCCTTGCCGTGGGGGTGCTGGAATGGGGTCCAGGGCACAAAACAGGGCCTTTGTATGGCCTTCGGATGCGCCGGCGTCTCCGCCTGCCGGCGGATGTGCAATTCAAATATTGCCGCGGTTAGCGAGGCTCAGCCTCGTTATGGCGCCGTGATGCGCCCGGCATGCCTAGGTCAGGCACAGTGAAGGGACAAGGTCAGGCGAGCCCTGCACCTTGTGCCTTCGTGGATCGTAGGCGGCCGTGGAGTCTGCGATGTGGCTTCTGCGGGGGGGGAGGGCTCCTGCCCTCTACCCTTGCCGTGTCGGTGCTGGAATGGGGTCCAGGGCGCAAAACAGGGCCTTTGTATGGCCTTCGGATGCGCCGGCGTCTCCGCCTGCCGGCGGATGTGCAATTCAAATATTGCCGCGGTTAGCGAGGCTCAGCCTCGTTATGGCGCCGTGATGCGCCCGGCATGCCTAGGTCAGGCACAGTGAAGGGACAAGGTCAGGCGAGCCCTGCACCTGGTGCCTTCGTGGATCGTAGGCGGCCGTGGTGTCTGCGATGTGGCTTCTGCGGGGGGGAGGGCTCCTGCCCTCTACCCTTGCCGTGGGGGTGCTGGAATGGGGTCCAGGGCGCAAAACAGGGCCTTTGTATGGCCTTCGGATGCGCCGGCGTCTCCGCCTGCCGGCGGATATGCAATTCAAATATTGCCGCGGTTAGCGAGGCTCAGCCTCGTTATGGCGCCGTGATGCGCCCGGCATGCCTAGGTCAGGCACAGTGAAGGGACAAGGTCAGGCGAGCCCTGCACCTTGTGCCTTCGTGGATCGTAGGCGGCCGTGGTGTCTGCGATGTGGCTTCTGCGGGGGGGGGGAGGGCTCCTGCCCTCTACCCTTGCCGTGGGGGTGCTGGAATGGGGTCCAGGGCGCAAAACAGGGCCTTTGTATGGCCTTCGGATGCGCCGGCGTCTCCGCCTGCCGGCGGATGTGCAATTCAAATATTGCCGCGGTTAGCGAGGCTCAGCCTCGTTATGGCGCCGTGATGCGCCCGGCATGCCTAGGTCAGGCACAGTGAAGGGACAAGGTCAGGCGAGCCCTGCACCTTGTGCCTTTGTGGATCGTAGGCAGCCGTGGTGTCTGCGATGTGGCTTCTGCGGGGGGGGAGGGCTCCTGCCCTCTACCCTTGCCGTGGGGGTGCTGGAATGGGGTCCAGGGCGCAAAACAGGGCCTTTGTATGGCCTTCGGATGCGCCGGCGTCTCCGCCTGCCGGCGGATGTGCAATTCAAATATTGCCGCGGTTCAAATATTGAGTGGTGTCTATCCCTCCCTCCCGCCTACCCCCCGCTCATTCCCCGTGTGTCTATCGCTCCCTCCCGCCCACCCCCGCTCATTCCCCATGTGTCTATCCCTCCCGCCGCCCACCCCCGCTCATGCCCCGTGTGTCTCTCTCCCTCCCCTCCACCCCCGCTCATGTCCCGTGTGTCTCGCCCCCTCCCGCCCACCCCCCGCTCATGCCCCGTGTGTCTCTCTCCCTCCCCCCACCCCCAATCATGCCCCGTGTGTCTCTCTCCCTGCCGCCCACCCCCCGCTCATCATGCCCCGTGTGTCTCTCCCCCTCCCGCCCACCCCCCGCTCATGCCCGTGTCTCTCTCCCTCCCTTCCACCCTCGCTCATGCCCCGTGTGTCTCTCTGCCTTCCCCCCACCCCCGCTCATGCCCCATGTGTCTCTCCCCCTCCCGCCCACCACCCGCTCATGCCCTGTGTGTCTCTCCCCCACCCACGCTCATACCCCGTGTGTCTCTCCCCCTCCCGCCCACCCCCCTCATGCCCTGTGTGTCTCTCCCCCGACCGCCCACCCCCCGCTCATGCCCCGTGTGTCTCTCTCCCTCCAGCTCATGCCCCGTGTGTCTATCCCTCCCTCCCGCCCACCCCCCGCTCTTTCCCCATGTGTCTATCCCTACCTCCCGCCCACACCCCGCTCATTCCCCGTGTGTCTATCCCTCCCGCCGCCCACCCCCCCGCTCATGCCCCGTGTGTCTATCCCTCCCGCCGCCCACCCCCCGCTCATGCCCCGTGTCTCTATCCCTCCCCCTGCTCATGCCCCGTGTCTCTATCCCTCCTGCCGCCCACCCCCCGCTCATGCCCCGTGTGTCTATCCCGACCCCCGACCCCCCGCTCATGCCCTGTGTGTCTCTCGCCCTCTCCCCACCCCCGCTCATGCCCCATGTGTCTCTCCCCCTCCCGCCCACCCCCCGCTCATGCCCCGTGTGTCTCTCCCCCTCCCTCCCACCCCCGCTCATACCCCGTGGGTCTCTCCCCCTCCCGCCCACCCCCCTCATGCCCCGTGTGTCTCTCCCCCGACCGCCCACCCCCCGCTCATGCCCCGTGTGTCTCTCTCCCTCCAGCTCATGCCCCGTGTGTCTATCCCTCCCGCCGCCCACCCCCCGCTCATTCCCCGTGTGTCTATCCCTCCCGCCGCCCACCCCCCGCTCATGCCCCGTGTGTCTATCCCTCCCGCCGCCCACCCCCCGCTCATGCCCCGTGTCTCTATCCCTCCCCCCGTTCATGCCCCGTGTCTCTATCCCTCCTGCCGCCCACCCCCCGCTCATGCCCCGTGTGTCTATCCCTCCCCCCGACCCCCCGCACATGCCCTGTGTGTCTCTCTCCCTCTCCCCCACCCTCCGCTCATGCCCCGTGTGTCTCAGCCCTCCCCCCACCCCCCGCTCATGCCCGGTGTGTCTCTCTCCCTCCCCCCCACCCCTGCTCATGCCCCGTGTGTCTCTCCCCCTCCCCCCACCCCCCGCTCATGCCCCGTGTGTATCTCGACCTCCCCCCCACCCCCACTCATGCCCCGTGTGTCTCTCCCCCTCCCCCTGCTCATGCCCCGTGTGTCTCTCTCCCTCCCCCATCCCCGCTCATGCCCCGTGTGTCTCTCTCCCTCCCCCCACCCCCCGCTCATGCCCTGTGTGTCTCTCTACCTCCCCCCCACCCGCACATGCCCCGTGTGTCTCTCCCCTCCCCCACCCCCCACTCATGTCCCGTGTGTCTCTCCCCTCCCCCCACCCCCCACTCATGCCCCATGTCTCTCTCCCTCCCCTCCACCCCCCGCTCATGCCCTGTGTGTCTCTCTACCTCCCCCCACCCCCACTCATGCCCCGTGTTTCTCTCGCCCTCCCCCCACCCCCCGCTCATGCCCCATGTGTCTCTCTCCCTCCCCCCACCCCCGCTCATGCCCCGTGTCTGTCTCCTGTTGCCCCCCACCCCCCGCTCATGCCCCGTGTCTCTCTCCTGTTGCCCCCCACCCCCCGCTCATGCCCTGTGTCTGTCTCTTGTACCCCTCACCCCCCGCTCATGCCCCGTGTCTCTCTCCTGTTGCCCCCCACCACCACTCATGCCCCGTGTCTTCCTCTTGTCCCCCCTCCTATGATGCCCCTTGTTGACCTCTTGTTCCACCCACCCCCCGCTCATGCCCCGTGTCTCCCTTCTTCCCCCATCCCCCGCTCATGCCCCGTGTCTTCCTTTTCCCTCCCCCACTCCCCGCTTATGCCCTGTGTCTCCCTTCTTTCCCCCCCACCCCCCGCTCATGCCCCGTGTCTCCCTTCTTCACCCCCCACCCCCCACTCATGCCCCGTGTCTCCCTTCTTTCCCGCTCATGCCCTGTGTCTCCCTTCTTCCCCCCTCCACCCCCCTCTCATGCCCCGTGTCTCCCTTCTTTCCCGCTCATGTCCCGTGTCTCCCTTCTTTCCACCCCCTGCTCATGCCCCGTGTCTCTCTCCTGGTCTTCCCGACCCCCCGCCGATGGCCTGCTGTGTTCTCTTTATACACCCTGCCTTCCCTTTCCCTGGTGTCCATCTTGGTAAAAGATTTTCCTTCCTACACCGGGACGCCTGCCTGCGGCGTCCCGGTTTGGGAAGAAAAATCTTTTTTTTACCACCCCGGGTTCCCACTTTGAGAACCTAGGATGCTAGTGGTCTTCCTCCATTGAAAATAACGTTATGGTTACGTTGCACTAATAAAAAACTATGAAATTCAGTAAAAATAAAGTGACTTAATGGTTAAGTTGCACTAATAAAAACCTATGAAATTCATTAAAAAAACTTTGTTAAAGGGATGTTATGGATAAGTTGCGCTACTAAAAACCTATGAATTTCAGAAAAAAACTTTGTTAAAGGGACGTTATGGTTAAGTCCGCTACTAAAAACCTATGAAATTCAGTGAAAAAACTTTGTTAAAGGGACGTTATGGTTCAAAAGTAAAACCAAAAAACCCCTGAAATTCGGCACTTATGGTAAGATAAGCAACCATAACTCGCGCCACCGTGCACTGCTAACACTAACACCCAGGACATCAAAGATGACATCACAAATGTCATTGATGACATCACTGATGACATCAAATGTGCATTTACTTTTCATAAAAACTCTGTACAAGGGATTCTTATAATGCTGACCAAAATCTGTCAAGGATCATTGGGATAAATATCATGAGCTAATTAGTGCATTAAGCAATGCATTGATATAAATAGCATTCTATTATGAAGTTCTATCCAGTATACAAGCTACTCATGCAGAAACATAGGCAGTGTGTGCAGCATACATGATGAAGGTGCCATATTCATAATCTTGCCATGTTGAATAATCAAATGATAACTGCTTTCTTATTAGAGTTTTGCGTACTGTGAAACATGTAATGGGTAGATAATAAAGCCCACTTAATACATAATTATTACAGACAAAACACAAAGAGACAACAACACATACAAATGTGAGTGTATACAGGGACAGTGAAGTAAACAAAAAAGCAGAAGTAGTAGCAGAAAGAGTTCATAACCTAACTGATTGTCGTTATGCAGAGAAACTATTGCTCTGTTTCAAAGCTGCTACTTACCATAGGTATGTGTATCACATGATGTGACTGCACCCAAAGGAAAGGAGAGTGAGTACAATGTATACAAATATGAGCATATACAGGGAAGGTAGAGTAATAAAAATAAAACTATGAGAAAGTGCTGATAACCCTAATGATTATCTTCATACACAGAAAGGATTGCTCTCTTTCAAGCCTGTGTCTTCCGCTATTTATATGTTTCATATGATGTGACTTGACCCTAAGTCTACAAATATAGTACCTTTTCAATTTTTACTTCCTGACGGTTACTGAAGAAAACTATGTGGCTTAGATATGTCAGTAAAGGAAAAAAAGGGAGAGCCACCCATGTGATGTCATCAGTGATGTCATCAATGCCATTTGTGATGTCATCTTTGATGTCCTGGGTGTTAGTGTTAGCATGCTTATTTTACCATAACTGCCGAATTTCAGGGGGTTTTCGGTTTTACTTTGAACCATAACGTCCCTTTAACCAAGTTTTTTCACTGAATTTCATAGGTTTTTAGTAGCGCAACTTAACCATAACGTCCCTTTAACAAAGTTTTTTTTACTGAATTTATATATATATATATATATATATATATATTATATAGTTCATTTGGGCATGGCGATGATACATCTATTAGGCCTGATGCTCATACTCTGCAAATCCTGTCAGCAGGCCCAGGTCCTGCATACTCACTGTCCCTTTACTAGCCTCCCATCCACACACACGGGTTTGTGCCTCAGCTCGGATTATCTGACAAACATCTGACTAATCCTATTCTTTGTCCCGGGCTGGCCCCTTGCATCCTGGAAAACATGGTCACTCAAATGAAAAAGTTGATGCCTCCGAGTGCACCTAGTAAGTAGGAAAATGTGGGAAGTTCCCAATCACCCTAGGATCTAGAATGCCCTGATTCTCCCGGCACACAGTGCCTATTTTACCCATGTTGCGGAACATGCAGCAGAAGAATGAGGCACAGTGCAAATGTAAGCTTTCTGCTGAGAGCGATTAGAGAAAGGGGTGGGGAATGAAGGGCAGAAGAAATGGAAGCAGTGGGGGGTCATACTGAAGGGCAGCAAAAGAGGATAGAAGCGCTGTGGAACTTAAAACAATAAAAAGTCGTTTCATGAGATCTCCAGGAACCTCTTTTTAGACAGAAGCAGACAATGAATATGGTCAATACCTTTAGCTCCCCAATAGAAGACAGAAGTCCTGCCCCATAAGCTCGCAGTTGTCCGTCTTGTTTGCAGAGACCAAATTCAATGGTAAAGAAATAGCACTGTTAAGAAATATGGGACACAGGGTAAGATACAATCCAGTTAATGAAAACATGCCACATATGATTCCTTTTAGTATTTGCCGTATTGCAAAGAAAACACTGTAAAATGTCATTCCAATGTTCTTTAAAACTCATCTTTATAAGCAAGACAGCACTTTTTAATTTGTTTTGCAATATGATTTCATTACCACTTGTATATTCTTGAGAGTGCCAAACTCATCAAATTCTGAAAGCTACCAGTTTGACTTTTGAAAACCTTTAGCATCTAGTGCTAGATGTTCAGACCGATTTTTACAGTTAACGAGCCGGTGCTGGAGAAGGACGCCAGTGTTAGCCATTCGCCAAAAAAGAAACACCATTGCCTAAGGCTATGGTTAAGCAATTGCCAATCATTGGGACTCATAATGCCATGAAACTGAAACGTGAGTATATAGCTTGTGAACCGGTTTGGTGCATATATGTATAATTTGCAAGCACTGAAGCAGTTGTAATGCTTTCAATAGTTGCAGTCTACTCTTTGCATTCTCAGTCTAGGAACATACATGGCATAACACATTCAGGTTGCTTGGTGTAGGCTTGAGCAATAAATACATGTTAAGAAGATGACACTTTCCGACACCTTTAGATGCTGTTGCTGTCATTAATTTGAGGTCAGAGCATGCTTTATTATGCATTATCTTTTCCATGTATTTCATTCAGCAAGAATGTAAAGCGAAAGTAAACACAGCTTCCCCCATAGTGGATCAAATCCTTCCATTAGTCAGCTCCCTAGTGCAGTGTCCCTAGTATACATGCTGGCCCTTTCCTGCAGATCCGTGGTGCAACAGTTAAGCATATCTCTACGTAAGGGTAAAATTTACATGCCCAGATATCATGGATTTTCAGAGCTTAGGTTGGATTGTATCATTAGTAACCACTACGTCTCCTCGCAGCACTTACAGACCTCTCCCATGGTTTGTTAACAGCATTTGTCTCCCATTATGAGCAGGAACCACGGGGGAAACACTATTCTGTGAGCCCGAGATGCTCATTCAGCACTGTGTGCATTTTCCGGAGAGATGAGCGCCTTAGCAGAGTGTTTGTGTCCCTGTGCAGTTGGGATCAATGAAGTCTGTTGTTTCAGCAGTCTCGAATCTCAGATCTGCATTCCACTTGTACACGTGCGCATTTATAGGTAAGAGGCACTATTCCTTTTTAAGTGGAAAGGAGTAGGGAGCAAGGGATAGGACATTTACATTCACGAGAAGGAGGGTGACTCCTGGAAGGGAGAGATGGTGACGCTCTGTCATGTTTCTGTTAAGGAGACTTTGGCTTCGAATCAGAAGGCATTAAGTAACCAAAGGTCAAATGTGTCAAGGAAGCTTTTACCCACACCTCCTCCTGCAGACCTGTGATAATATCTTGTACATATACTGGGCCAACTGGGGGGAAGGGGTCTCTCGTCCCAATATATAGGGACCACAGCAAAGACAAGACAGATATCAGATAGACGTGGTGGTGGATGGTGTGCCATTTCCTACTGGCCCTTTTGCCACTGGGTGGATATCTACTAATAGGAGATGACAATTCACCAAGGAGACCCTACCACTGCGAGGAGGCCAGAAAGAGACTACAAGAGATAGATGTGCCAAAACCCTAGTATATGCCACCAGTAAGTTCCAGTAGGGAATATCACAAGGTAGCCAAGAGAAAGAGGAATATTATACTGGGGATGAATTCCCCAGAAGGCTTACCAAGAATCCCAGTTGGTCATTGCAGAGGCTCCATTCCAGATTAAACACAATTTGGGAGGTATAATGTTTGTCCTTGACAAATTGGTTCATCAAAATGTCCTAGTGTCGAACCCTTTACCACATGTGGGAAATATGCTTAGACCAGGCATCAGCCAAATCTGGAAAGTTCACCCCCCTCATGGTGAAGCATTAGTGTCGTCGACCATCATTTTGTGTCAATGAGGTGGAGTTCCGCTGATCTTATGTAATCGCTGGAGTTCATAATTACTATTTTTCTTCTGCAGAGATAGTATTCTCTTAGATCCATGGAGATCACTTTGTAAAAATGGTCTATCACATTTTCATAGGAGTGGATCATTGAACATTTGGGTTTAGGCTTCAGTGAAGTCTCTTCGGATAGATCCATAGGGATATGTTGTTCTTCTGCAAAGCTCTCTACTGCATAGACTTCATCCTCCTCTTGTAAATTTAGGAGAATTATAGTGTCCTCTGTATGAGTTACTGTTAGTTCTGAAGGTAACTGTGGTTCTTCTTGTCTCCTCTTAGTTGCGTAGATGTTTGCCAAATGTTTTTTGAGTTTCAAACGTCTACAGAATTTGAATAGGTCCAAATTAGTTTGAAAATAGTCCATTGAGCTTGAGGGGCTAAAGGAAAAGCCTTTATTTAGAGCTGACGAAACCTAAGTATAAACAGAATTTGACACCTAAACAGAGGCAAGCATAAATAGATCTTCAAAACAATGAAGATGTCTTAACCAAAATGGCAGATAAGGGAGGAAAAATAGTATTTATGAAATCCAGCGATTACATAAGGTCAGTGGAACTCCACCTCAATGACACCAAATGCTATGAAAAGCTAGCAACCAACCCCATTCCGAAACAAATTAATGAATGGCATACCAAGAGCCTAAATTGGTTTGAGAAGGGGATGCTTACAGAGGATGAACACCACTATATGAAAAATCAATTTCCAATAATGGCAACAATATACTTTATTCCAAAAATCTATAAATTCCATAAAATCCCACCATGTAGACCAATAATCAAAAGCATAGGCTCACTAACAGAAAGAATGTTTCAATACATAGACCTGCATTTACAGCCACAAGACTGCCCAAATTAGCAGGCTAAAACATTAAAGAAAATGTAAGATTAACCCTCCTGATGAACCACTGAGATTTAAGTGGGGAATCACGTGTCGAGGTTTTTCTCAAAAAGAGGTTTCTCTCAAAATGAGAGATTTTTTTCAAAAAGAGTCCTTTCCACACTACGACAACGCAAAACTTTATTTTATAAAGGAATAAGAACATAGCAATTTTTACAATGAAATTGTACAATAAAAAGCGATGAATGTTTGAATTGAAGAACATTTGAATAAAACATTACGGTTTGAACACATTGAAAACTTTGAAAGGCATTTCTTTCAAAAACATCTTGCTGGCACTACTGGAATAATCCGACCCAAAATACACATTCAATTAATAATATTGGGCAGTCACAATATTTGGACATCCATCTTGCAGACAACACAACTTCAATCAAAAAAATCAACCTTAAAAGGACTCGCCACAGGTTGACCAAGACAGCAGCTTATCTAAACCAAGAAGGCAAGTGCTCTAAATGGGCTAAACTCAAAATTGTATGGTTTTCCCATTCCGAAAGTCACTTGCATCATAAACAACTGCACTGGCCGCTCCTATCTGTGGGCAGCAGCTGTCCTTAGACTCATCTCTAAACATGTTGCATTTTGAAGAAGATTGAAGACTTCCCAGTCCACACAGAAGCTGGGCTACTACTCTTGATGCACTTGATGCAAGGGAAGTGCTTAGGCACTGACGGGCACTATGCAAATGGAGTTTAATATAACTTGCAGAACTCCCTTACAGTGCGCAAAATAAGACTTATCTCTATGAGTAACAGCCAATTTATGGAAATGCTTGTATTCATTACTCTCAGAGCTGGAACCGATAAACAGCGTTCTTATTGGCTGTCAATTAAGCACCTATTGTATCACTTAGAAATCACTTATCTTTCACACTGCCAATAAAACCCTGTCCAATTGTTTGCTATCAGATTTATCCTACCAACAGATTATAAAAGTAATATGTTCAATTAATTTGCAGCAACGAGAAACACTGTTTCTGTTCTTGACATGCTGGTGAACGTTGTTGCTATATATGCATATGTTATTTAATGACTTTGAAATCTAAACTGGATTTGAAAACTACACAGATGGTGGCCAGGTTTTCCAATGAACATTATAATATAGTAATATTGTTGCACCAGTATTGTACTTTACCTCAGAACCAGGGTAGGCTGGGTGGCTGCCCCTCCTGGATCCCCCTGGTGCCTAGTGCATGCTCAGTGCACCCACTAGCCTCATGCTAGTGCCATATTATCCCCCCCTTGCCACCAAATGCTGCCTGCGCTACGGCTTTACCTGCAGACAATCAGCGTCTTTGATTTTTTAAAATTATTTTCACAATATGTACATCATGACATTTGCTATGAGTTGTTAATTGGCATATTATGCAATGTTTGCTTCATCAACGTTGTGGGGTTCTGTTGTCCTTACTGTACAGTCATTGTTAGAAGTATGCCACCCTGCTTTCCTGTTTGACCACAGTCTTAACATGCATGCAAATGTCCCAACACTGGTTACATAGGGTATTTGTCTCTTAGGAAAAATCATAGGGCTGAGCCTCCCAGCTTTATCTGCTGGACTGGCTCCTGCCTTTTCGATGTGAAGTACAAGCTGGGCATTATGCTGTTCAAACCTTTAAAGAGACTTGGGGGGCTCTCTGAATTCCTGTGTGATACACCGGAGGTCTATTATACAAACCTAAGATTGTCAGATAGACTGTGCACCTCATCACTGGTTGGATGGTAAGCACTAAAAGTGGTGGTAACAGAATTAGCACTGCCAATACCGCTGGATCACAAGCCGGTGCAAAAGCCATGCTGCACAACATCTGCCTACAGAGAAATGTACCGCTACACCCTGTTGTGTACAGGCCACCCCCAGAGAATGAGGATGCAGTGCATGTGGAAGTGGGGACTGCATGCTTAGCCAGAAATGACATGAGGGATGGGAGACTCGCTTGGCAGAGCACTCAATTTCGTTTGAAACATTCACATGGCACAAGCCATGCACCACAACAGTGACACAATCAGGAATTTCCTCGCATTGATGAAGTTCAACAGTTTTAATGAAACACTGTGCACTAACTATCCCCCTCCCACTCACACCACCAACTCCCGAGCACACTATCCCCCTGCCCCTTGCACCACTCTCTCCCAAGCACACTTTTGTCCCTCCCACCAACAACTTCACAGCATGGCCACTCAGAGCAAAATGTGTCTCATTGTTATTTCCGTGGCCCATTTTCCCCCATGCCAGTCCATGGTGATCTGGGACCAGACAGACATTTTGACAGGTATGGTTCTTCCATGTGTGTTGGCATGCAAGACACAATTGCTATGGTACAGAGTGGGACCCAACAAATTTGGGCAGATGGGCATGATTGGTCAGGGGACATGTGGGCACAGCATTGTGGGGATGGTTGCAGCAATGTGTGTGTGACACATGGCCAGGTGGCCTTTGGCCTGTGTGTGGGAAGGGCAGGTTGTCCATACTGGGGCAGCTGAAGTATAGCATGCATGCTTGTGGTCCTTCATTCCCCCACATCCCCTCCCCAGGCGGGGAGCGTGGTTTATAGTGATGGGCCACCTGCGTCCATGTCGATGTAGGGGGACATGTACTTCCATGGTGCTCATCTGCCATACCAACATGGGGCAGGCCAACTGTGTACAGAACATGTTGGTGTGACTGCTGCACAGCGGTGTGTTTACTCACGAACCACAATCCTGCTGGCACAGGGTGCACCAGCAGGGGTGTGGTGTGCATGGCACTTGGAAAGGTCACTTGCCACCCATTCATACTGCGGTAACCTCATGGGTGCCCTGCCCCATGGCTGCTGTGGAGGGTGGCTGATGTGGCATCCTTTCACTTCACCCTGATTGGACTGCCCAGCTGCTGGGTCTGCTGACATGTGTCCCTGTCCACTGTAGCATCTTGTGTTAGGCTGACATTTGGGCATGGACTTGTTCTGGGGCGGGTGGTCACTCAGCTCCTGCCTCCTGGCTGCTGGCACCTGTCTGTGCACCTCTGACTACCTCAATGCCCTCCAGGCCAAGGGCTGTGCTGCACTTCTCTTCCTAGGCAATCAGGACCAGTTGCCAGGGACTTCTGGCGGTGTTGGGACAGGAGTCCACACACCCTGACCCTGAGGTCATTCCAACGCTTTCTATAGTCCTCCCCATCACTGGGTAAGCTGGACACTGCAGTCGCCTTCTGGCTGATGGCATGCCAGATGGCTGTCCTGCGCTGGCCTGATGTTTTTCTCACCCTGCTGCCGTACAGTTCCTCGCAGTGGGCCACAACCTCATCAGTGAGAACTACAAGTTCTTCCTCACTGTACTTGGGTTTCTGCAGGCGGCTTTCAGGCACCTTGACTCAGGTTCTCTCCTGTGACATTTTAGCTGTCTTTCAGGTATGGATGGCTGCAGGAAGTGATAGATTCTGGTTGGTTTGTGTTTTTAAAGAAGGCTGCTGCCATGCTTCCCTTTTCGGCGATGACACAATTTCCGCCGGCGGTGTGGATGGCGGCAGTAGCGCTATTAGCACTGACATTTCATTGGGGAGCCTTATTTCAGTATAGTTTCCGCTGGGCGGTATTAGCCTTACAACCGGACTGGGGCGCACGTTCACACCAGGTTGTGATGCAGCACCAATACTGCTGCATGACCCGGCGGTAACACTATTTTCACTTGGCGGAAATTGCACTGAAATACTGCCGAACTCGTGATGAGGCCCTGTGTCTCACCATGCCATGGGTGCATCACTTAACACTGGAGGGTCCACCGCCTCGAGTACTTGCCCAGAAGTTTGGAATTCTCTGCCCCCTATTTTTAAGATGTACACCAATATGTTCCCTGTTCCTGACTCGCTAATACTTTTATCTAGACCTGGCCCTCTCCTTGCAACACTGGCCTCAAAATGCCACTTATTATTTGTACCCTTTTATTCTTTGCAATGTCTTGCTGCCCACTTGACTGATGGCTTTTAACACTTCCAAAATAAATTGAGAGCCATCTGTTGCCAGATAGTGGCCAGGTACGCTATCTTATTACCCTACGCTTAATCTTCTATCGATAGGATGTTTAAAATGTGTGTACTGTAGTCCTGCTAATTGGTAGTTGATTGATGTGTAGCTAAACTGCAAGATGCTTGCTTTTCACTTTCTTTGCTTTTTACCCAGATCAAACTTAAATCCAATTATCCAAGATGTAGATTTGATTTTTGTATTGCTCTTTTAACTAGTCGCCAGGGGAGGCGTTTTGACTTTGAGTTCAATTTAATAAAAGTTGGTGTGCCCAGGAATCCTCAAAGAGACAGTACTACAAAATAAAATGCTTAATCTACACTCCTGAGAGCTATTAAGACTATAATTCTAAGCAGCAGATTTACTCAAAATTACTCACAGCTTTAAGAAGAAATACTACCTCAATATGGAAGCAGAAATACATCCACATGTGCCTTTCTCTCATTCTTTTAGTTTCTCAGTTGAAGGGAGGGTAGCTGAGCAACACTGTTTCGGATCTGCTCTTAAAAATCGACCTTGGGTATTAAGTGCATTATAAATAACTGCACTTGCACGATCTGAATATATAAGCCTAGTAGGATTGTTTCCCCCCACCCCTTGCGACACACACGCGCATTAAAAATGAACAATAAAATACATTTAAAAAAACAACCATTCTGCCCAAAAGAGGGTTGCAGCTTTTTTACTTACAATTAGAAATACAATATCTCCTACAAATCTACAGGACCTGATTTCTGCCACCACCAATATACCAATTTTAGGATAAATTATTTTGCCTATCTAGCCACCTGCCCCTAATGACCTTGAACTCGATGGGGAAACTGATTCATGTGTATCGATCTTAAGAAATCTCACTTAAGGAATTGTATAATGTGAAACATGCGCTTTCTGACTTCATTACCCTATATTCCCCCTCCAACGTGAGGACTGCCCACGACTGTACATCACGCTGAGCAAGCAGGGAAAGTGGGGGTTCCTGTACAAACAAATGGCTCGGAATCAGTGAAGGCACTTAACACCCATAAAGATAGCTCTTCGGAATTCGATTTTGAGATAAAAAGATGGGGGAATGAGATCAAATCTATCAGACCTCTTTCAATGTAAACATCCCCTCCGAAGTGAAGCCAATAAAAAACATAACCGCACGATAGGCTAACATTTTGCATAAGATAATGTTGATGTTTCTCTGGGAAGGAACTCCTTACTACAATTTTACTTTAGTGTACTTAACCAAACACACGTCTATAAAGATGTGGCAGTGTAAAGCTGGTATAGATAGCAGAAATATGATCATGATTAGGGTTTGTAAATCCTGCTTAAATAGACTAAACTTTACTGAAGATTGAATTAGTTTCTCTGCTCTAACTGTTGATTTGTATTGTTGTTCAGGCATTTTCTCATAGCATGCAACTAGTTTAACATTGCAGATTATTCTTCATTAATTTTTTTGTATGCATACTTGTTTGAAGTATTGAGTGAGCATGCTATGCCTGGTGGGTAAACATACTTTTTTTCCCTTACACATTTCCTTAGATCTCATTACTTTAGGACACTTATTAATGAACTGGTTCAGCTTAGATTTAGCAATAATACACGATCCGGCAAGCCGGATCAGGCGGTAACGGCCTGGGGCCCAAGGTACAGGCCTGAGCGCTGTGAGGGCCTTACCGATGGGCCCTGTGCCATTACCACCTGCTCCCGCACTCTGGAACGGGTGCCATTGCTATTAGCCCCCGGGTTCCCATCCCAGTAACCTAGGGTGCTGGCAACAATATTTTTTTGTGTGAATGAACAGGATGCCTCAAGATGGCCACCACAAAGCCGGAAGAGAGGGCACCAAGCGGAGCCCCTCTTTGAGCTCCATGGCGACAGAAAGAAGACGGAGCAGTGGCGGCAGTTCTGCTGACTAAATCAGTTAAGTGGGACTGAGGTGGGAGGGATGGGAACTTCATAGGCAACTGAGGGTGGGGGAAGATGGCAGGGAGGGGCAAGCAGCCATCAGGTTAATTGGAATGCAAGCTTGGATGGGTAGATTCAGCCTGCAATCCTTGCAACCTTATTGGTTGCTCCCCCCACCCTGGGTGCTAATGTGTGTTACTTTTCATATCTAAAGCTTGACCATCTCATGCAATACATTTGTATACTTTTTGACAGTGTTTCGAGAGCCAACTACACATTGAGAACAGAATTAAAGGTGGCCTCTGCTTGCCTATCTTAATTCCATCCAGTATGTGTTCTGGCAGATTTCTCCAGTGAATGAGTAGCCGTCCAAGCCAGCCTTCAAGCCAGGATGCCAATATATATTTCAGGTAATTCATCAAGAACTAGGCCACATGGTCATTCTCAGTTTTATTAGGAACATGTAAACCAATGTCCAATAATAAGACTGACAAAGTCAGTACTTCTACTTCTACACGGGGATTATAACATTAGGCTCAACACCAAGAAGGCAGTTCTGGTAGCAGCTCGCCTGATGATACTAGAAGTCATCCAGCTTGTGCAACTCCCCATCCCCGGTACTGGCCATCATGGTGCTGGTGTTTACCCACACCATGGAAATAGACAACCTGATGGTTTTCCGAGGTACTTGGTCCTACCATTCAATAATTTCTTACAACCACACTAATGCTACACACCTACATTAGCCCAGTACAAGATCAATCCCCCAGGATCCAACGAATACGGACGACACGCTGGCTTTTCATAGTGTCTGTACCACTGTCTGTCCACACTGCTCCCCTCACCAACATGGTACACAACTTCAAAAATTGCTACAAAACTCTCAAAGCCGTTATCAGAGCACACTAGACTTATTAGCACAGATGTAAAGAAGCAGCCTGAAATCAAAAACGAAAGCCTTAAAGATATGGTTCAAATTAAATCTGGAAACCCTCAAAAGACCTGTCCAAAATGGAAAACACGCATGGCATTAACAAATCAAAAGACGGAATTCTGCAAAGCCCACACATGTGGCTCCCACTGGTTGAAAAAGAAAAAACAATTTAAACTACTTAATGCCCATTAATGAGCCATTGGGAAAACAAAATAATATCTTTAAAGATTTACCATGGGATTTCTGGTTGCCATAAAAATGCTACACATGCTACTTAACAGCACTATAAAGACCTTCTAAACATCTTTTAACACTATTGTAGCCAAGGCCACAATTTTAAACAATGAAGGCTAATCGTCCATACTTTGTGTTATAGTGTCTCACCAATGCATGAATGCTGCTTGCAAAAGCACTGACGGCATTGTTATGGCTATACCAAGCTAGGTATATTGACAGCAGTGGACTCCCTGGACCCTTTATATACTCTCGATGCACAATCCTTTCAAGTATGAAACAGAGCCTCATCAACGTTCAACTTGCTTTATTCTCTATCACATACAAACTACTTCCCGTACCTTGCCCCTCCCGTACCACTTTTTCTCCTCGTGCTTCTCAGTTCCTCTTTAGGTCATCCTCCTATTAAGGTCGAGCTAATGCATCCTCACTCTACAACATCCCCCCCCACTTAACATGAGGCATCTCACATCTGTTTAATTAGTGTCTGGGGCTTCTTGATGACTCTTTTGGGCCTTGCTTGTTCTTCTGGTGGCTGTCCAATCCCTGGGACTGCTGGAGGGTTCATTGCACCACCCTCAAGGGGTTTGCCTATCTTTCTTGACCTGGATCTCTTTCCTCAGGCGCTCATCATCCTCAGGCTCCAATGGTGCATGGAGCTTCCTGAAGAACGACACATTTCATGTGATGTCTCATCCTTCCCCTTTGGCGGTGACTGTGGACCCCTTTACATTAACTACTTGAAGTGGGTGCTGGTCGTATCTCATGTCATTCTTCCTTTGTTGTCTTTGTCGGACAAGGACTTCCTCTCCAGCTGGAAGTTGCACTTTCTTCGCCCCTCTCCAGCGATCTGCACACTGTTTCACCTTCCTTTTTTTTAGCATTTCTTCTTCTGATCTCCTCATCTTGTTCATTTGTGTAGTCCTCTGGCTGGATGAGGTGTGTTCGGGCATTGAACCTTATTATCACCTCCATGGTGGTTTTTCCTGTGGCGTCTTTTGGGGTGTTTTCGTTGCTCCTAAACATCATGCAAAGGGCCTGCGGAAACAGCACTTGGTCAACAATCTCTTTCTGTCTGGTTCTCTTGATGGTCGACATGAACTGTTCTACCATCCCCTTGCCTGGGGCCACAGAGATGTAACCTTCTGGGGTTGGAAACACAGGTGGGTGGCAAGCTTTGTAAATGTGCGGCTCTGGAAAGGCGGTCCATTATTTGTCTTTACCACATTTGCACAACCCGCTCATCGAGTATCCCAACCACATTGTGGAAAGAGGTGGATTGGACTTGCTTCACAACCGGGAAATGGGAGTACTCATCCATGGCCACCAGTAGATATCTCCCTTCCCTCAGAGGTCCATAGAAATCCAAGGGGACCTCTTGCCACGGGCCTTGGGGCAGTGGCGTGATTGTGAGTGGACAGCGGGGGGTTTGACCTTGCTGCTTCTGCTTGTAGACACGATTGGCAGTGCATAAGGATGTCTTCCATCACTGTGTCCATGTAGGGGAACCACACCTGAAATTGCAGTATCTTATTTGTATTGGATACCCTACTGTGTGCTTCATGGGGCAGGTTCACAATCGTCTTCCCCAGCATCCTGGGTACCACTAGCCTGCTAGCCCTTAGGAGGATTCCTTGATCTATGGTGGCTAGTTTGCTGTGTATCTTGGCGAGCCTGTCCAATTCCTCTTGGGCTCCTTTTAGTTTGCACTTGTAGTTTCTCCACCTGTTCTGGTTTGTCACCTGAACCGCTGCCGTGATGGTGGGGTCCTCCCTATTGGCAAACATCAACAGGGTTGAGTGCTGGTGACAGGGTGTTCTCAGAGATGTATTGGATGTAGTGCTCTGCTTCACGCTCCAGCGTGTCCTCTGTTTGTGCCCTGGGATGTCTTGACAGGTAATCAGCTGGATTGAGTTCTCCCCCGGCTTGTGTATGATTTCAAAGTTATATTCTTGTAGCCTGATGCCCCATTGTCCAATTTGTGGGGACATCTGGGTCTTAGGGTTCCCAAACAGGGACAGTAGGGCTTGGTGGTCCGTCACTAGATTGAACAGTCTCCCTATCACAAAGTGATGGAACCTGTCACAGGCCACACACCTGCAGGCTCTCCCTCTCAGCTTGGGAGTGCACTGCTTTAGTGGGAGAGAAAGCCCTACTGGAGTATGCCACAATGCACTTTCCCGGCTGTCTCTCTGAGTTGCTCTGTGCCAGAATGATCCATAGGCCCATAGGGCTGGTGTCCACCGTTATCTCTGTGCATCATGAGGGATTGAAGTATGCCAACTGTCAGCTGATGATGAGCTTGTCCTTGAACGCTTTCTTGCAATCTTCTCCCCACAGAAATGGCATGTCCTTCTTCAATAACTTCCTGATGCAGTTTGTGAGAGTAGCGTAGTTGGGAGGTATCTTACACAGTACCCTGCCTTACAGAGGAACGACCTGAGATCTGAGACATTCTCTGGTGGTGCTAGGTTCACTATGGTACTGATCTTATCTGGATCAGCCGTCATTCCCAGATCAGAACATTTTCAGTCGTGGCTTGTTGATGTCACATTTGGCCCCATTGAGGGTGAGGTACACCTTCTGCAGGATTTTACACCCCTCCAACAATGTATTATTGTGCAGTTCTTGCATCATACCAAAAACAAGACTATCGTCAAAATAATTGAAGGCAGATGTAACTGGGCATATGCGTCTGCGAATGGTTTCTTCAAATATCTCTACAATGGATTAAATGCCAAAGTACAGCCTTTTGTAGTGGAACAGTCCGTCATGGGTGGCAAATGTGGTTTTGGGTCTGGAGTCTGGGTGTATGACAAGATAGTGGCAACCCTGGTTTAAATTGAGTTTTGAGAACTTAACAGCTTGGTTGAGCCTTATAGTCAGATCTTCTATGCTCAGTCCTGGTTGTCTCTCACATTGTAGGGTGGTATTTGGGATGTGCATATCTACACAAAGCCTGAGTCAGCAATTATCCTTGGGGACTACCACCAATGGAGATACCCAGGGTGTTGGTCCAGTCACTCCTTCTATGATATTGTTTAGAAGTAGTTGTAGTTCAGCTGGGGAAGCCAGTTGCCAGTCGTCAACCAGCAACAACTAGGACCAGCACGGTAGGAGTGGCCTAGGTGGGGAGTGGAGCAATTACTGTACCCTGGAAACCTAACTGCTTAGCAAATGTATCTAAAAACACTGATTATTGTCCGCTGCTCTCTCTTCCCCACACTGTCAAACCTAGCTGTGTCTCTCCCACTATGCGGGACTCTCAAATCTGGATGTGTTTAAAATTGCAGTAAATTGTTCAACTGTATCTCAAACCTAGGTGTGTTTAGTATTGTACTCAATTGTTCTGTTAGGCGTAGGCCTCTCACTCACTATACAAAACTCTCTAATCTAGACGTGTTGAATATTGCAGTCAATTGTTCAACTTTGTCTCAAATCTAGCTGTGTTTAATATTACACTCAACTGTTCTTTTAGGCGTAGGCCTCTCTCGCACCATACAGGACTCTCAAACCTAGGTGTGTTTAGTACTGCACTCAATTGTTCTGTTAGGCGTAGGCCTCTCTCCGACTATACAGGATTTTCAAATCTAGATGTGTTTAATATTGCAGTCAATTTTTCAACTGTGTCTCAAATCTAGCTGTGTTTAATATTACAGTCAACTGTTCTGTTAGGCGTAGGCCTCGCTCCCCCTATACAGGACTCTCAAATCTAACTGTGTTTAGTACTGCACTCAATTGTTTTGTTAGGCATAGGCCTCTCTCCCACTATGCAGGACTCTCAAATCTAGCTGTGTTTAGTACTGCACTCAATTGTTCTTTTAGGCGTAGGCCTCTCTCCCAGTATACAGGACTCTCGAAGCTAGCTGTGTTTAGAACTGCACTCAATTGTTCTGTTAGGCGTATACCTCTCTCCCACTATACAGGACTCTCGAATCTGGTTGTGTTTAGTACTGCACTCAATTGTTCTGTTAGGCGTAGGCCTCTCCCACTATCCAGGACTCTCAAATCTACACGTGTTTAATATTGCTGTCAATTGTCCATCTGTGTCTCAAGCCTAGCTGTGTTTAGTATTGCACTCTTTTGTTCTGTTAGGCCTCTCTCCCACTATACAGGACTCTCAAATCTAGACATGTTTAGTACTGCATTTAATTGTTCTGTTAGGAGTAGGCCTCTTTCCCACTATACAGGACTCTCAAATCTAACTGTGTTTAGTACTGCACTCAATTGTTCTGCTAGACGTAGGCCTCTCTCCAACTATACAAGACTCTCAAATCTATATGTGTTTAATATTGCAGTCAATTGTTCAACTGTGTCTCAAATCCAGCTGTGTTTAATACTACAGTCAACTGTTCTGTTAGGCGTAGGCCTCTTTCCCACTATACAGGACTCTCGAATCTAGATGTGTTTAGTATTGCACTTAATTGTTCTGTTAGGCGTAGGCCTCTCTCCCACTATACAGGACTCTCAAATCTAGCTGTGTTTAGTACTACATTCAATTGTTCTGTTAGGCGTAGGCCTCTTTTCCACTATACAGGACTCTCGAATCTAGCTGTGTTTAGTACTGCACTCAATTGTTCTGTTAGGCGTAGGCCTCTCTCCACTATACAGGACTCCCAAATCTACACATGTTCAATATTGCAGCCAATTGTCCAACTGTGTCTCAAACCTAGCTGATGTGTTTAGTATTGCACTCTTTTGTTCTGTTAGGCTTAGGCCTCTCTCCCACAACACAGGACTCTCAAATCTAGACGTGTTTAGTACTGCATTCAATTGTTCTGTTAGGTGTGGGCCTTGTTCCCATTATACAGGACTCTCGGATCTAGCTGTGTTTAGTACTGCACTCAATTGTTCTGTTAGGCATAGGCCTCTCTCCAACTATACAGGACTCTCAAATCAAGATGTGTTTAATATTGCAGTCAATTGTTCAACTGTGTCTCAAATCTAGCTGTCTTTAATATTACAGTCAACTGTTCTGTTAGGCGTAGTCCTCTTTGCCACAATACAGGACTCTCGAATTTAGCTGTGTTTAGTACTGCACTCAATTGCTCTGTTAGGCATAGGCCTCTCTCCCACTATACAGGACTCGCAAATCTAGCTGTGTTTAGTACTGTACTCAATTGTTCGGTTAGGCGTAGGCCTCTCTCGTGCTATACAGGACTCTAGAACCTAGCTGTGTTTAGAACTGCACTCAGTTGTTCTGTTAGGGGTAGCCCTCTCTCAACTATACAGGACTCTCGAATCTAGCTGTGTTTAGTACTGCACTCAATAGTTCTGTTAGGCATAGGCCTCTCTCCAACTATACAGGACTCGCAAATGTAGCTGTGTTTAGTACTGTACTCAATTGTTCTGTTAGGCGTAAGCCTCTCTCCCGCTATACAGAACTTTAGAAGCTAGCTATGTTAAGAACTGCACTCAATTGTTCTGTTAGGGGTAGCCCTCTCTCCCACTACAAAGGACTCTCGAATCTACACGTGTTTAATATTGCAGTCATTTGTCCAACTGTGTCTCAAACCTAGCTGTGTTTAGTATTGCACTCTTTTGTTCTGTTAGGCTTAGGCCTGTCTCCCACTATACAGGACTCTCAAATCTAGACATGTTTAGTACTGCATTCAATTGTTCTGTTAGGCATAGGCCTCTCTCCCACTATACAGGACTCTCAAATCTAGACATGTTTAATATTGCAGTCAATTGGTCAACTGTGTCTCAAATCTAGCTCTGTTTAATATTAGAGTCAACTGTTCTGTTAGGCGTAGGCCTCTTTCCCACTATACCTGACTCTCAAATCTAGGTGTGTTTAGTACTGCACTCAATTGTTCTGTTAGGCGTAGGCCTCTCTCCCACTGTACAGGACTCTCGAATCTAGCTGTGTGTAGTACTGCACTCAATTGTTCTGTTAGGTGTAGGCCTCTCTCCCACTATACAGGACCCTCAAATCTAGACATGTTTAGTACTGCACTCAATTGTTCTGTTAAGCGTAGGCCTCTCTCCCACTATACAGGACTCTCAAATCCAGCTGTGTTTAGTACTGCACTCAATTGTTCTGTTAGGCGTGGGCCTCTCTCCACTATACAGGACTCCCAAATCTACACATGTTCAATATTGCAGTCAATTGTCCAACTGTGTCTCAAACCTAGCTGATGTGTTTAGTATTGTACTCTTTTGTTCTGTTAGGCTTAGGCCTTGTTCCCACTATACAGGAATCTCAAATCAAGATGTGTTTAATATTGCAGTCAATTGTTCAACTGTGTCTCAAATCTAGCTGTGTTTAATATTACAGTCAACTGTTCTGTTAGGCGTAGGTCTCTTTCCCACTATACAGGACTCTTGAATCAAGCTGTGTTTAGTACTGCACTCAATTGTTCTGCTAGGCGTAGGCCTCTCTCCCACTATACAGGACTCTCAAATCTAGCTGTGTTTAGTACTGCATTCAATTGTTCTGTTAGGTGTAGTCCTCTTTTCCACAATACAGGACTCTCGAATCTAGCTGTGTTTAGTACTGCACTCAATTTTTCTGTTAGGCGTAGGCCTCTCTCCCAGTATACAGAACTCTCAAATTTAGCTGTGTTTAGTACTGCACTCAATTGCTCTGTTAGGCATAGGCCTCTCTCCCACTATACAGGACTCGCAAATCTAGCTGTGTTTAGTACTGTACTCAATTGTTCTGTTAGGCGTAGGCCTCTCTCCCACTATACAGGACTCTCAAATCTAGCTGTGTTTAGTACTGCATTCAATTGTTCTGTTAGGTGTAGTCCTCTTTTCCACAATATAGGACTCTCAAATCTAGCTGTGTTTAGTACTGCACTCAATTTTTCTGTTAGGCGTAGGCCTCTCTCCCAGTATACAGGACTCTCAATTTTAGCTGTGTGTAGTACTGCACTCAATTGCTCTGTTAAGCATAGGCCTCTCTCCCACTATACAGGACTCGCAAATCTAGCTGTGTTTAGTACTGTACTCAATTGTTCTGTTAGGCGTAGGCCTCTCTCGTGCTATACAGGACTCTAGAACCTAGCTGTGTTTAGAACTGCACTCAATTGTTCTGTTAGGGGTAGCCCTCTCTCCCACTATACAGGACTCTGAATCTAGCTGTGTTTAGTACTGCACTCAATTGTTTTGTTAGGCATAGGCCTCTCTCCCACTATACAGGACTCACAAATCTAGCTGTGTTTAGTACTGTACTCAGCTGATCTGTTAGGCGTAGGCCTCTCTCCCGCTATACAGGACTCTAGAAGCTAGCTGTGTTTAGAACTGCACTCAATTGTTCTTTAGGGGTAGCCCTCTCTCCCACTATACAGGACTCTGAATCTAGCTGTGTTTAGTACTGCACTCAATTGTTTTGTTAGGCGTAGGCCTCTTTCCCACTATACCTGACTCTCAAACCTAGGTGTGTTTAGTACTGCACTCAATTGTTCTGTTAGGCGTAGGCCTCTCTCCCACTATACAGGACTCTCGAATCTAGCTGTGTGTAGTACTGCACTCAATTCTTCTGTTGGGCGTAGGCCTCTCTCCCACTATACAGGACTCTCGAATCTAGCTGTGTTTACTACTGCACTCAATTGTTCTGTTAGGCGTAGGCCTCTCTCCCACTATACAGGACTCTCGAATCTACACGTGTTTAATATTGCAGTCAATTGTCCAACTGTGCTTCAAACCTAGCTCTGTTTAATATTAGAGTGAACTGTTCTGTTAGGCGTAGGCCTCTTTCCCACTATACAGGACTCTCGAATCTAGCTGTGTTTACTACTGCACTCAATTGTTCTGTTAGGCGTAGGCCTCTCTCCCACTATACAGGACTCTCGAATCTAGCTGTGTTTACTACTGCACTCAATTGTTCTGTTAGGCTTAGGCCTCTCTCCCACTATACAGGACTCTCAAATCTAGACGCGTTTAGTACTGCATTAAATTGTTCTGTTAGGTGTAGGCCTCTCTCCCACTATACAGGACTCTCAAATCTAGACATGTTTAGTACTGCACTGAATTGTTCTGTTAAGCGTAGGCCTCTCTCACTATTCAGGACTCTCAAATCTAGACGTGTTTAATATTGCAGTCAATTGTCCAACTATGTCTCAAACCTAGCTGTGTTTAGTATTGCACTCAATTGTTCTGTTAGGCATAGACCTCTCTCCTACTATACAGAACTCTCAAATCTAGACATATTTAACATTGTAGGCAATTGTTCAACTGTGTCTCAAATCTGGCTGTGTTTAGTACTGCACTCAATTGTTTTGTTAGGCGTAGGCCTCTCTCCCACTGTGCGGGACTCTCAAATCTAACTGTGTTTAGCACTGCACTCAATTTTTCTGTTAGGCATGGGCCTCTCTCCAACTATACGGGACTCTCAAATCTAGCTGTGTTTAGTGTTGCAGTCAATTGTCCAACTGCACTCTGTTTGGGCCCGTCTGGACCCCAACTGAATCGCGAATCACTGCGTGCCACTATTGATCATCTACACCGCTGAAACCAAGCCGCTAGACCCTGGCTATACCCTGAGACCCATTGTTTCTTACCTTAACTGTGTCCCAAACCACCTAACAGCCGAACGCCCATTATCCCAAGCCCCCTGAAAAGTGCACCCATAGGAAACACACCTGACCCATCGGCAGGAAGGACAGACAGAACCTGAGGGCATCCAAGCATATCAAGATTAAAAGAAACAGCAATACTGTCCTTACACAATACATTACAGAGGACCACTTACCCTGCTATCTCTGCACCATGAACCAAAATGCCACAACCCAGAAAGGAACACAGAGAAAGAGAGCAAGATCACGCAAATAGGGACACACAAAGCCAACAGCACCCAGTAGAAGCCTCAAATGCAGGAAACACCCTGCCTAACACGGTTACCACCAAAACAAACTATGTAAGAGAAAAATCCCTATATCTTACACCATACCTCGCAACAACCATGGAGAGTCGCTACCTCAACAACACTGAAATCCCGAGACAAACCAAGAATCCCCCGAAACATCCGGAAAAAAGACGGGAGCTCTCAAGAAGAGAGTGGGATGACTCCAACCCCCTTTCCCCATACATCAAAAGACCAGCGGGGCAACATTGATACCCACAACATACCAGAAAAGACGACAAACCCCTGGTAACCAGCAACCCAACCATTAACCTAACAGACCGACTAAACGAAGAAGAAGCCATCGCTGATCTTCAACCAATCATCATCGCTGAAGAAGCACCATGATTGAATAGCCATGCTATCAATCTAGTGGACCGATTCAATGAAGAAGCAGCCGTCGCTGTTCTTTATCCATTCAACATCAATACAGAAAAACAACTACAAACCAAAACAAGGAACATCCAATACACAACACCATCCCAAGAACATCCACTGTGATCTATTAAACGCAACGTTGCTGGCCAAACACTCAAATGAAATATACAACCTCCTATCTGACGGAGGTATCAGCCTCCTATTTGTAACTGAAACATGGCTAGATGACAACTACAAGATCACCATCAACAACTGCCTGCCTGGAAACTACAAATGCATCCAAGCAAACAGGAAAACTAAAATAGAGGGGGGGACTGGCAATCATTCACGAGGAACATTGCTCTCGTCATGTCCAGAATACACTATGCCAATAGCCTATACCTGGGTATGCCTGAACGACTTCTAAAAAAGCTACAATGCATACAATATGCGGCAGCCAGACTCCTCCTTAAAATTCCCTGAAGAGAACACATCACACCTGCACTAAAAATAGTACATTGGCTACCAATAAAACAACGAATAAACTTCAAATAAATGTGCACTGTGCACAGAGCTATACATAACCAAGGCACAGAATTCCTGACAGAGAAATTACGCCGACATCAGCCAACAAGAATGCTCAGATCAAGCAACGACATCTGCCTATAACCAAAACCCTACAACAGAAGAAAACTCGGAGGATCCTCTTTCTCTCACCAGGCACTGAAAACCTGGAATGACTTACCAAAGGACATACGCAACACAAGAAACCACCTACTATTCAGGAAACTGCTCAAATCCTGGCTCTTCACTGCGTAACTAGAAGACCACACACAAGAACACACACAACGCTAAAACAATGATGAATGAAGATACCAATCCCGGTCCCCAACAAGCAAATGAATACTAACAGAACCTATGGAACACACTCCATGACATACCATACAACAGAATGAGAAATATCCACAAGAGGAGGACACTGAAGACTGAACACATAGACAGACCAAGATGGAAGCACTTAGACGACTCACCCATAGCATCCTGGCCCTGTACCACACCCATAGCTTCAGCAGACCAACTCACATCGATAGTATCTAGACCGATTTGTGAACATTGGCATGTGCCACATGTAGATGGGATTTTGACTTTTAGCGAGCTGCACATTTGGATGGAGTTGTGAGGGTTGGTCTGCATCGCATCTAGACAGATTAGTAATTGTTGGCATGTGCCACATTTGGACGGAATTGTGAATGTTAGCCTACTTCACATCTGGATGGGATTGTGAAGGTTAGCAAGTGCCTCACCTGGATGGAATTGTAAATGTTGGCCTACCTCACATCTAGATCGGATTGCAGGTGTTGGCAAGTGTCACACCTGGTTAGAGTTGGGAAAGCTAACAACCGACACACTCAGAACTGTGAATATTAGCATGTGTCACATTTGGATGGAGTTGTGGGTGTTCGCCTGCGTCGCATCTCGATTGGATTGCGGGTGTTAGCAAGTGCCACACTAAGGTAGAATTGTGATGGTTAGCAAGCTACACACTGAGAGTTGTGAATATTAGCAGGGACCACATTTGATGGATTTGGGAATGTCATCAAGTGCCAGATTGGGATATAATTGTGGATGCGGGCCTGCATCGTATATGGACGGATTTATTAATATTAACAAGTGCATTACATGCATTGTGATTCCTGGGCCTCTCTCCTACTCAGCAGGAGCCTCAAGCCTGTATGTGGCCTCAGACTCTGTCTGTCGTATGATGAGGCCCACGTGCTGTGGGGCCTGGACCTTTCTCCCACTATGCAGGACTCTCCTATCTGGGGATAACCTCCATGCTTGCATGCTGTATCGTGAGACATAGTTTTATTGTGAAGCCCAGACCTCTTCACGGCTTTGAGGGGCACTCAGATATAGGTGTGGCATACACATCTGTCCATTGTAGGTTGATACGGAGCGTACTGTAGCACCAAGGTCTTTTTCCCAACATGCAGGATTCTAAAATTCTAGGCATTTAACCGACTAACCAAAAAGCTTAAACTTTCTGCTTACTTAACTCACTCAAAAACTCACATAACCATCTCTCGCACAGCAAGCTGCATGCACTTCACCACACTGCAACAACACATAAGCTGCACCAACAGCACACGGGGACTGAAATCGATGCGATACTCGCACCAAAGCTCAGCGCACAGTGTATACTGAGATGAAGCTGCCAACAGAACAACACTCCTCTCACTATCCTACTCCTTCTTCACCTTACTAACCCATCCCACCTTCTCATTTACACATCCGCCAGAGCACCTGGGGACCAACTCTGTTGGTGAAAGTGCGTGGTACAAATACCCTTAACATTTAACATTTAACTTGAGCTTGCAGGTGGAATCCCAACCTGCGTGAGTGTTGGGGCACCGGGGTGATGGTTGGATCAATGTAAACAGTTGTGACTGTGTCCCTGAGCATTCCCACTCCTTTTAACAAGGCTGGCAACTTCTCTTGTATACACCTTAGGGAGAGGTATTAGTTTCCCACCATGTTGATCTGTCCCTTACTTGTTGGGTGCACCTGTAACACTTCCAACTTGTCATATTGAATGTCAATGAGTGCAAGGGCCCTGGCCATCCTCTAACTCAGTAAACATTGTCCAGCTAAGGGACTCCGAATGACATGGATCATGGATGCCACAATGTGATCCTTGTGGTGTAGATTGCATGTGAGCTGATCTTTTGAGTGGAGGGGTCGATTGGTCCCCATAAGAATATTTTCTCCAAGGACAGCATTAGAGGATATTGTTCCTTTATCACTTGACGGTCTTCCATGCTCATAACCATCGACGGTCCCTCCCGTGTCAAAGTGAATTCATGATTTTTCCCTCCTAGCTGTAGTGTCACTCTCAGAGCAGTGTCGTCATCAGCTTCCATACTTATCAATCGCACATATTTTCTGCTGTACCTATCCCTTGGGTCATAGACATCCAGATTGTGGTGTGTGGATGGGACATTGTATTGGTCCCAAAGTACAGTGGCTTGTATATGTCTTCCTGGGACTCATCTGCCTCTCTTGGGATCTGAAAGGACTTTGTGTACTCCTGGTATTCAGCGTCATCTGAATGCTGAGATCCTCTATGGCCCTGATTATCTTGTGCTGTGGCGTGAACTGCATGTTGTTGTGAGCTCGTTGTGATTGCAGGTAGTTTTGTGCCTGTGTCTTGGGTTGTTGGCTGTCTGGGAACAGGTCTTGGCACGCTTCATCAGCTGCTGGCGGTGCGGCTTTATGCACTGGATAAAATGGTGGTCTTTCTCTGCACATCAATTGCAAATGGTTTTCCTTTTTGGACCTCATGCCTATGTGTCCCACTGCTGGACTTTGCCTCCTATGTGGAAAGGTAAACTCACACCTATAGCACAGTCTCTCCCCTTGGCCTCTCAGGTATGTGCTGTGGTAGGCTTGTCTCGGGGCCCCACCACAAACCCTGGTGCTCGGCACATGGGTCCCTTCTATCACTCCAGCAGCTTCAACTTTCTTTGGCTTTTCTATTGTAGCTGCTTGGACATCCACTCTCTCACATGCCTGAGTAAGGTCTATTATTTCCAGTAGAGTGATCGGTTTCCTCAATAGGTGGTTTCTGAATGGCAAGGACATAAATCCCTCGATAATTCTCAGCGTTCTGGCTTTGCCATGTGAAAGGTTTGCAAAATCAAAGTAAATAAATACAGAACAGCAAAATTGGTCAATATATTAACCAGAAACAAATTGCTGTGCGCCCGGACACCTTTAATTAATAAGGTTAGTTCTGATGTGTGATGAGGCTAGAGTAAGACCTATATTCTTCTATGGTAATTTAAGCCTAAAAACGATGTTTGTTGTGTATTTAATCTATAGGTGTTTGTGAACTGGCGAGGGGTTGTGACTGGAGTAAATGCATTGTGTAAATACATTTTATCCTGATGAAGGCTCGTTAAAAAACTTGCTGAGGAACGTTGTTGGATGGCCGTATCCTAGTGTTGACCCAAAACACATTTTTTCGACCTGGAAAGACCTGCATTGTCTGGTCCACATCTACGGGACACAGCTATGAGATTACATTATTTGGCAGTCCATTACTGTATAATTGTTGTCAATCTGTGAATGTGTCATAAGTGAAAATTAAAAACTAGTAGCCTGCATTACATATGCAGTAGAAGGCTTGCCACATCTCTCCAAGTTTAAACCAAGCAATCTTCTTTGTTTTATGAAACAATAGGCTGCTGCACTTTATTTGCACTTTATACTAACCCCAGAATTGCACATTTTGGAATATGTTGCACTTTTGCTACATGTGCACATTTGTTGTGATTTATATGACTATGGTTATCTGTCAATTATTGTATTGTTAAAATAAAAATAAAGGTGGTTGTATATAAACGTTGGCTTAGGTGAGATGCAGTTATAATTGTGTATGCATCAGCCCACATGTCCCATGATATATGGTACAAGAAGGGAGGGGGTAGCTTGCTCCACATGTACTTTTCTATAGATGATAAAAGAAACCATAAATGTAAATGTACAGCTAAAATATAAATGCAACATGTACACAACATATAAAATCATCAGATATTTATATGGTACGTCTTAAAAAGCAATAACACAAGAGTGGATACCTGAGTGCGGAAACTATTCTTTGAATGTTGCCATGCAGCCCCCTCTTGGAGGATTTTACCGCCAAGCGGGGGGAAGTTTAGTTCCTAGTATGATGCCATACCTGATATCTACATCCACCTCTGGCATCTCCAGCATCACAGATAAGCCTGTACACCTAAAGATGTGCCATTATGCAGATGCTTTGCTGGCTCTGCCTCCGTGCTAGCCTGGAGACATCTCTTCCCACTCTTCCAAGCTGTAAAGAAGAATGTCAACACAAACCTTGTTGTTCCATCATTAAGATCACACAACAGAAGGAACCAAGTGTTAGCCACCATATTGATACCTAAACTCATAAATGAGAGACAATTTGCAGTTGTCTTAAGGAGGTGTAAAGGAGGCAGAGCAACAGAAAATGCTGCAAGGTTACTTTTGGAGTTAGTGATGAATTGCCACCTGGCAAGAGTGTGAAAGCCCAGGCTTTGTTGTTTTTATTAATTAATAAAATAATGCAGGCAATTCTATCTCTGAAAGGGGAATCTGCTGATTAGATTCCCCTTTCAAAAGCATAGTGTACACCTGTGCACTGCTGCATCAGTAGCCTGACTGCAACGTGTGCCTTACAATGGCAGAGAGCAGGTCCAGGTCACAGGTGCCTTCTTGACAGCTGAAGTGACAGCCAAAGTCAATGCAGCACATGGGTGGCATTTAAATTAAGATCTCCTGTTCCAAAATATTATTATTGAGTAGCCCATGCTGGTGGCAGGATGAACTCTAAAAATAAAGCCATGCTTGAGTCAGGGTGTGGTGCATGGCACATCATAATCATTGCAGCCACATCCAATTTGATATCACATGTGTGAGACAGCTCAGTTGTAGAAGGTAATGTGTATTCTGGCCAGACAGGCTGGTCCTGCCAAGTGACATGACGAGGAACCTGAATGGCCATGCCACTTCTTTGATCTCTTTGTGAGGGTAATGCCCTCCCCAGAGAGAGCAACTCGACCAGAACCTGTTCTTGGCCCAGGTATGAGAGGAGCACACCCATTCAAATGGAGTACCCTTGCACCAGGGTGCTGCATACCAAAGATGCCTTTGATCCTATTGAGAAGGGGGGGAGCGGGTTAGGTGTAAACTGGGAGAGCTGTGTACTGTTGGGGGGAGGGTCCACAATCGTGTTTCTCTCTAACTCTCCTTCCTGTTCCTTCCATGTCCCCCAGCACAAAGCACTTTGTGTGTGATGTTAGAAGGGCCAAGTCCACTGTTTTCAACAACAGGGATTCAACCTGTAAAGCAGGCTAGTTTTAGTCCGATCACCATTGGACCTGTACCGATAAAAGAAAGGGTCTCATACCACTTCTTAGAATCATCTTGTGGACACCAACCCTCAAAGACGATTTCGTTTTGGCACTGCTGGGAGAGCAGTCCTTTCCAGAATTCTCCAGTGGTGAGGAGAAGGCAGGTGTTCCAAGGCAGATGTGAGCTCTGCCCCCTAACCATCCCCAGGGAACATTAGGGCTGACCTGCTGCTGGAACAAAACCTGCCTCTCTGCCAGGCACAGCGGTTCATCACTGCACCACACCAGCTGAAGCGTAGCTTTGCTTCAGCTCGAACCGAAAAGTACAGCTGCCTCCACATTGCTCGAATCGCCAGCTCCTTCATCGCCGCAACTGTAAGGAGATTGAACCTGGTGTCCACGGAACAGCGACCTTTGATCCTCTGCATTGAACTGACTCACCTGCGTATCGTGGTACCAGTTCACCATCGTCCAGCCTCAAGCATACAAATCGAACCTGGTGGCCGCTTGATCTGCACAGCTTCTGTAACGTTTCAAACAGCACCTACTTTCCGATCGACCCCGGCTTGACACCTGCCCACTGCTGCATCCCCTCAACTGCTGCATCCTTAAATCGAAACCGCACCATGAAGCCTGGTTTGACACCGTCAAACCATCAAGACATTTGTAAAGGTATTATTGACTGATATCTGCCTCCCCACCCTCCGCATCCATCTAGGGGCCTTGCAGACTGGATGGGTCATTTTAATACCTTTTGCAACCTCAAGAACATATTCTTTTTGAAGATTGTGGTTTTTAATTGCCTTTTCTCCCCATCTCAATACCCAGAGTGCTGCATCTACTATGTTTGTATACTCTGTGTTCTTCAAACAGGGGTTGGTTTTTGTAGTCTTTTAAAGCTGGTTAATGTTGGTCATCGTGTGTTTGAATAAAGTATCTATATTGTTATAGAATCTTCACTGGACATTCCTTTATTTTGCACTGATATATTTCACTGTTTGGGTTGTGACTGAACCACATTCACACTCCTCTTGAGAGTATTGTCTTCTCTCGGGCTACGTTATCACAAAAGGGGAAGGAAGTGTATCTCTTAACTGTGTCTGTTTTACCTTTATGATTGTGTTGGCCTTTGGTTTGCAGAAGTGTGAGGGCTGAGTAGGCATTTTAGCCTCTTCTCATCCTTGTACTCCTGCGGAGCAGAAGTCAATTTGTCTCAATTTGTCTCAGGGTTAGAGAACATCAATCCTCGTCCTGATTACTCTATCTTTCTCTGTGGCTGTGGCAGTCCTCTGGAATTCATTATCTCTTTTTAATCAGAGCTAGCCCAATTCATCTGGCTTTTCGTAAAGCTGTGAAAATGTTTCTTTTTTTAAGCTATCTCTTCACTGCTCTGTAGGGCGCGCCAAGAAGCCTTCAGGCGAATGTTGCGCTTTACAAAATCTATTCCATTCCATTCTCTAAGCTTCCACTTTTGTAGTTGGATAAAAAGAGTCGCAACTTGACATTCTCAATGAGAATCTCCCTCAATCCAAGAGAACGTAGTTTAGTCTTTAGAAATTTCAAAATTACACTTACTACAAATCTAATAAATTGCAACTGTACGCAGCCCTTTTCCAGTCACAGAACAAGGCTAGAAATGGATTAGAATTTTTTTTTTTTTTAAATGCATGAAGATGCTCATCAATAATGGTGTATCTCCAAATCCAGATCCGTTGGGCCAACTTGTGGGATTCCTAAAAATCAGAGTGGGGACAGTAGTACCACAAACCGTAATAACTGCATGTGATATTGGCAGCTCAAAATTCAGCAGAACTTTAATGAGGGCCTTGATGCTAGGGATTTTGTGAAACGCAATGGATGAATGAGTATCCAAGTAATCATTATCACTTGAACTGAAAGGTAACAGCATCCACTGGCTCCATCTGTAGTGTGTTGCTTGACCAACATCTGCTGCTTTTATGCCTATCGCCAACGAGCAATCTGAGATTCAGAATGACCACTGGAGGAAGGGGGGTCGGAGTCTGCGTGCCTGGATACCAAACTCGTCTCGTGAGCGGTTGCTTAAAATCACAGGAACAGTGGTTATTACTGCAGTGCTGGAGTTCAGCTTGCCGAGCCGCTAAAGCATCTAGCAACCACTGAACCTGCAAACAGGGAACTTTCATGAACTCTGACTGACGCCTCTCTAAACCAGGTTCGATGTCGCCTAATGACTTCAATGAAGCCTCACAGCTAGGAAACCGTGTCTATTAAAGCATTAACATTTGCGCCAAACATCTTGGGCCAGTAGACTTGCACACAGTTGTCACTGGGTGCCTCTTATTTAAACATATTCTGCTTTCTCGCAGACACATTCCCTGTTACTTGTCTCAAGTGAGTGACAGGTGAGGGGCTCTCCTCTTCCCTCTAAACTCCATCAGCGCAGATGCATGTATTGTGGGGCATAGGAGGCTAGAGTGGGGGCGGATAAAAGCTATTAAATCGCATTTATAAAACACCCACACATTTACAGATAGGATAATGGTTGCCCCAACGTCCACGTGGACCTTCTGCACCGCCCTCTGTGACATGCTGGTGCAGCGCATGGCATTGGCGTCATCATAAAAACACATGTGGCAAAAGAGTGTCAGACAGCTGCCAACATAGCTCTCACGCATCACGGCAGCATTGTGCAATCACAACACGCAAAAGTAACTCACTGTCCATTTGTGCTACTTTTAGTGATGGGCAGCACAAGGCTTACATTTTAATATTTGCATATCTTGTTATGTATTACCAGACACTTTTCATGTTGTGGTAAGTATAAAAAGTTCACAACCTACTGTAACTGTCAGTAGAAGTGAAACAATCCTCAACTAGTTTTAGCAATCGCAGCTACAGGAATGCAATCTTTGACCAAGCAACATCATTCCTCGCTTTGATGGCACTGAGCAGACGCCTAGTCCGCTGCCATACTGAAGACAGTAGTGCTTTAAGCATAGCTTGTTGAAAGGGACAAGGCCATCTCTCAAAGGCGTTCACCGTCAACATTCCATCTCGCTTGTGAAGCATCGGGCTGATGAGGCGTGCATTCTTTGAAGATAGCACATCTGAGAAGCAGGTGTTTTATCTCTAAAGGCCGGGCATGTGGATTGGAGAGAAAGGACAGAGCCGGAGCTCTGGGAAATCTCTGGACGATAGATGCAAGCAATTATAGACGGAGCCACTGTGGCAATAAGCCCATAGCTTATAAGCCCCGTCTAGGGTAATGCCCCTGGGGCCCATAGTTATAGGTCCGAGCGTAGGGTTTTTAGCACTGGGATACTAATGGTGTTGTTATATTTTACAATCAGCATTTCTTTTGCCATTTGAAAAAGGCGGCCGTTGCAGTACGCATTAGTTCTAGAGAGACTAGAACGCACGTACTGCTTTATTACTAAGGACCAGCAGGGTGCCATTTTGGGCCAAGTTGATCCGTAGTAATGAATGGGGAGGTGAGTGAGGAGGCTTTGAGACCCGGCGCCGAGATCCACATGGATGCATAAACGGGATTACACTGTGGAAGGCTCGCAATTGAGCCAATTCACGTTCAGTGTTTCCCGTAGCATCGGCGCGCCGGGTACAAATTGAATATAGAACCTTTCTTTATTAAATCTGCAGGTTTTCGGTCCCGGGCTCTAGTAGAACCTGCTCTTCCTCCCTTGTGTTCCCTGTGCTTGGTTTCCTTTCTTTCCCTTAAAGTGGCCCTCCCATGAAGGTGGACCAGTCTTGCTTCACATTACAACATCTCCCCCTGCTTATCATCTTTTTAAGGGTTCATCTTTCTTCTCCTGCTTTCTGGTGGTCGTCGTGGTATTCGTTTTGGTCTTGTTTTCTTTCGCTGTTCCCCATCTCTCATTTCACCCAGAAACCTGTGTGCCAACTCAGGAATACTATCTGAGACAGGATCTTCATTCAGGGGCACTTCTGACAGCTTTCCACGCTGATGTACCCACTGACCATATTCTTGGTCCAGCTTGGCAGAGTGGATCACTTCCTCTTGCAGCCATTTCCCCAAAGGCATCACTGCTCTCATGGCTTTACTTTTATTCTTTTCTTTTCCTTATTTCTTGCCCTCTGGTGTTCTCTCACATTCTTCACTCTGTCTACTTCACACTGAAAATTAGATTTCTCTGTTTTCCATTGTACCGTCCCATTTCCTTGAAGTCTTCAACGCATCCTTTGTTTTGTCCTTTTGTGTAAGTCTCACTTCCTGCACTGCTTCTGCCCTAGGCACTTCCCCATCTACTTCTTGTATCCTCATCTTCCTCCGTTTTATTCCCTCTTTGTGACCCTGCTATTGCAGGACCTGTAAGTGCACATTGTGTGACTCCTTCCAGTGTTCTTAATTTGTCATCTTTGTCCAGGATGTTTCTTTGCGTTTGCTCTCCTTCCTTTGTTGTGGCAGTCTGTTTCATCCACTCTTGACCCATCATATGAAAGTGTCTTCTTCTCCCCACCTTCCTTAAGCGCACCCCCGTCTGCTTTAGGTGTTGCTTGCACCTCCTTCTATCAGTGGACTTTCTGTGCCCTGTTTGTACTGCACGCTCCTTTGCCATCTGCTTGGTTTGCCTGTTTTACTTTCCTTTACAGGCCAGTGGACTGCCACCTTTGCTGGATGGCAGATGTGCCCTTTCTTTTTTTTCCTTGGAGTCCCACCCGGGGTTTGAGGGCGGGTGTGATCGATATTCACGTTTTGGTTCTGTTCTTTTGAGTTAGCTGTTTTGTCCTGGTTGCATGGCCTATGCACTGATGGCATATTTTTCTGTGCTCCGTGGCATCTTCTCTCTTGTATTTGTGCACTCTTTATGCTTCTGTTGGATGTGAGTGCTCTTTTTGGCACCATCTGGATATGTGCGCTCTCCTTGGCGTATTCTCGCTGTGCGCTCCCTTTGGCGTCTATTGGGTGTATGCACTCTCCTTGGCGTCTATGGAATGCCTGCGCTCTCCTTGGGGTCTAATAGATGTCTGCAACGTCTTCCTCTGTCTTTGAGGTTTCTTGTGGTTTCCCATGGATTTCTGCCTTACTTTCTGTTTCCTCTTGTTTCTTGTTTCCGCTTAGTCTCGTGATCCTGTGTCTACTAATGCAGTTCTCAAAACACTCACCTGTTCTTCTGGTGTACTGGTTGACGTCCTCTATGGGTTGGCTGGAGTATGTATCCAGCAGCGGATTGCTGTTTGTTCTGGATGGTGGAAATACCTTTTGTTCTGTGTGGGGTGAAAATACAGCCCCAGGTTGACAGAGATTGAGAGGCCATGCAAGGCCCTATTATCAGAATGAAGCTGAGAGATGTTGATACCTATGGGAAGATGCAGGCCAGTTCAAAACTTTGACTTCCGATATAAGGCCTAGAGAATGAACAAAAACAGTGTCAAAATGGAAAGGCACTCAGCGGAAGGAGAGTGTGCCTCAGAACTTCAGAACTATCATATTGCTAACTGTGTCCAATGGATTCCAAAAAGACATGTGGTGCTGGAGATGCTGACTTCGTGTAAACGGAGAAAAGGTGCATTTTGACAGATTCAAAACTGCAGCAGTAGACATGGGAAATGATACCTTAAAATGCTGTGCATTTGAAAAATACAAAGGAGGAATTGTGGCTTGCATTTAAAAAGTGTAGCCAAAGACACTTACTTTCCACAAAGAAACAGAGACTTAGATGGAAATGCCTACTTGTTGGAGAACTGAACAATATTTTCCTATGTTAACTGTGCCTTTGAGTAATAATAGCAAAAGTGAACTTATATCTGTTTAAATATTGTATTGTAGTTATAAACAGCAGGACCAGATGCGATACAAAAATGTAATGTTGAATACATCTTTTCAATTTAAAATGGTATTCTGTTAGAATTATGTATGTAGCTTGTTTTCCCCATTGAACGGAAAGGTCTGTTCCTCTGAAACTTTGACCTCAAGACCTTTGGGCTGGGCAGTGTTATTCGCGGAGCAGTACTAGCTCCTGAGCGCAGAGATGTTTTGGGGGCCCCAGCGGCGGCTGCACATGCGGGTGTTGCAGGGTAGAGAGCAGTCTGCAATACGGCGGAACCCCCATAGAACCCGTACATCACGCCCACACGGCAAGCTGCTGCAGCAGAGACAAGACTGGGGCTCCACCTTAAACCTCACTTCAAGACCAACCGAGATAAGACCATTGGGCCGGCACACAGTGAGGGCTTCAACATGCCAGGCACCATTCAGCTCCTGGGAGAAGTCTGGTGGAGAACATAGTGTGGGAAACGCTGGGGGTGGCTTGCAGTCGCCGCGCACGCCTCAAACTCAGTACCAAATTCTGTGATTTTAGCACAGCCACCTGGACTGCACAACAACGAATCACACCACCCCTTACCATTGTCCTCGGCAGCTCCTGTCATTGACCAATCCCAGGGGTACGCGTACTGGGAAACCCGGGGAACCTCGATGACAACTGAATGAAGGGGTTTGGGGTGGTGAAATAGGAGACAGTGTGATCACCATTGGTATGATATGGTAGTTTATTTACATAGCACCTTTACACAATGTGTTTCAAAACGCTGCTACACGGCCCCACCATACAGAATTGGTCCCAGCTGGCAGAGCCTGCCTGTGAGGGCCGCTGCACCCCCAAATGCTGCAATGAGGCTCTGTCTGGACCCTATCGCCAGTCAATACTCTGTGTGACTCACCTCTTCACAGTAGGAGAATTGGAAGCCCCAGAGGTCACACCATCCCACAGGCAGAACCAGAGACAAGGTAGTTAAAATCCACAAGACACTAGCACAGCTGCGAAACAGCGCAGACTGACCCTCACCACCAGCCAGCCCGAGTTCCTTAACAGTAGGAACCTCTGGAATACTGCTCACGCCTATAGGGGCTGGAAACCTCATGGGGCCAACGCCCATTCTTGACAATGCAACACACCTCTCACTGTAAACCAGTCGGCACCAGCATGGTCAACCCAAAAAAGCATGCAAAGACGGATCAATTTGCCTGCAACGAGCAAGCTCCATCACCTGCCTCCTCTCCCTTCACACAACCATTGTCGCAAGTAGTTGTGACAGCTCTGAATCAGACTCTGCTAGTGCTAAAGAGTAGCACAGACAGCCTGGGGGCAAAGATCGATGCACTCACTTGCAAAGTCAATATCCCAGCGATTCAGTTAGACAAGTTATGTGGGCGAATGATGGAAGCTGAACAGAGAATCGGAGAGGGTGAAGATAAAATAGTGACCCTGCAGAGAGAGATGGCTGCCTTACAAGTAAGGCCAAGAACGAGAACCTGGAAGGCCGTTCTAGAAGAAATAACATTTGCATCATGGGAATTCCGGAGATCACACAAATAGACAATGTGGAGAAATTCGAAGAACAACTCCTGGTCGACATCCTGGGGAATCAGTTGCTATCAAACATGTACATGATGGAACGTGAACATCGTTCACTGGACCGAGGCCTACCTCGGGCACCCCAGAATGCCCAATAGTCACCAAAATCTTTTGCTATAGAAATAGAGCCTCTATACTCAAGGCAGCAAGGGAAAAGAAAGAGTTGAAATGGGAGGGCTCCACAATTCGGCTCTTCCCGGCTCTTCCCGGACTTCAGCCCTCCGGTCCAGGATCAACAAAAAACCTTTCAAGCGGTTAAAAATATGCTCTGGAAAAAAAGACATAAGATATTCTATAATATACCCCACAAAACTCTGAATACAGCAGAACGGATCAACAATGTTTTTTACCACTCTGAAAGCTGCAAAATGGTTTGTCTCGAGCCTTCCAGATCAGGGCAGATCTGCACGGCACTGGCCCTGACACCACAACAACTATATCCTTTAGATACATGATATGTTTGTATAGTATATGGGTCCCCGAGATGGGTTGCCGAAGACTTTGGTTGGCGGCCTTGGTAGTACAAACTACAGCCATCACCACATTGGAGCACTTGGCTTCCCTCAACGCCCAGATCTCCGCACATACTGTGGACTTGTTTGAATATGTTCATGCTGGGGAGTTCTAAAGTGGGGGGGAAGGGAGTTGGTAGGTTGTTGTTTCTGGTGTGGTTGGGTTTGGGTGGTGGGAGGGTTTAAGGGGAACTTGCAGGGTACGACACATGGTGGATCCAATAGGCACCACACTAAGGCACCAACACAAATGTTCCATAAGGAAAGCACACCGAACAACATTGTGGCAGAATGGGTGCTATGTCACCCAAATCAGCGTGGATACTCGGCTTTTAGAAAAATGGAAATGGAACCCCAGACATAGGTGATAGACAGGCTACATCACTATCGATAATGTCATTGAATGTCAGAGGCCTCACAAATCAGAAAAAAGTAGGCTGATTGCCAACTATGGCAGGAATCATGCAGTCAATATTCTATGTATTCAAGTAACACACTTGGCCCGCAATGCGCCCATCCCTCGTATGCCTGGCTGGGATATCCAGAGATATGGCTCCTCCTACACTCCTCATTCCAGAGGGGTTGCAACGTACATACATAACTCTCTGAATTGTATGCACCACAAGCAAATAAGTGACGAAGAGGGGAAATACGTGGTGTTAGCGTGGGAGATCCTCCGCCTGAAATTGGTATTGATTGATATATACGCTCCAAATATAGATTCACCCGACTTCTTCCACACCTGCACACAACACATACATAAGTTCCCAGCATATAGTATCACCTGGGCAGGGGATTTCAATATGACCCTTACATTGAAACTTGACAGAGCCTCTACAGTACAAATGTCCCTGCCGCGTGCCGCACAGGTGTGGCCAACTATAGAAAACCAACATGACTTACACAATATATGGCGCGAAGCACACACAACAGAGAGTTCCACCTTGATGAGGAATGTAACAGAATCCACAATACTACCATGCACCCTCTCGGACCACTCCCTTGTCCTTGTCCACATGACCAGGCCACAGGGCCACCCACAGAAAATTACGATGGAGGTTCAGAGCCACTGCACTGGACAGCGTAGCATTCCGAGAAGAAATAGCCCAAGACATCCAGATGCACTTCTCTGCAAATGTAGCCTTGGGCCCTGGCCCGGGGGTGATATGGGAGGCCTTTAAGGTCTATGCGAGGGGCTGTTGTTTCTCTAAGGAAAGGGTTGTGCTAAAGGCCCTCAGGGGCTCTATACGGAGACTGGAAGAAACAATTAAGGACCTAGAGGTTCAACAGGGAGAACAAGACACAGATGAAATACATAGAACCCTCAAGGAAGAAATACAGAAAATAGCTATCAGGGAGGAGAGGTTCTTGGGGGACCTGATTGTGGCAGTAAAATATGGAGAAGGTGACCACCCCAGTAGAACACTGCCGAGGGTAATAAAACAGGAACAGCAATTAACTTCCATTATGGCCATTGAGAATCAGAATGGCAGTCTCGTTAAAGACCTGCCAGCAATCAACGCAACCTTCATGGGATACTATGAAGAATTATACACCTCTCAGGCCAATGCGGAACACGATATGATGATGTAATTCCTTGACGAGGCAGCTCTAGGTTGGCTAGACCCGGAAATCGGGGGGTGAACTAAATAACCCAATCACAGATGAAGAGATCCGAAAGACTCTCTCTCCCGAAGGGTAAGGCCCCTGGCAATGACGGCATAACCGCAGAATTTTACAAAGCATATTTAGAACTGCCCCTCCCCAGCTTAAAAGATATGTATGATAACGCTTTGGCTAAGGGCTCCCTCCCAGATTCCACGAGAACAAAACTGATAACTCTACTGCTTAAGCCCACAAACGACCCCCAGAAGTGTACATCATATCGCCCCCTGTCTCTGATAAATATAGATAATAAAATGATAGCTTAAATTCTGGCAGATAGACTGCTCCCACATATGCCGGCACTGGTCATCCCAGACCAGGGTGGTTTTGTACGAGGCCGCTCCACCCAACACAACTTGAGGTGACTATTTGAACTGATGCACAATGTCGACCCAGATATCCCCATTGCAGTAGCAGCATTAGATGCTGGAAAAGTGTTTAGCCCGGTGGAAAGGCCTTTCCTATTCAAAGTACTCAGATGCTCTGGCCTAGGGCTTCACTTTATACAATGGATTAAACTGTTATATGAAGCCCCCCGAGCAGCAGGTTTACACGGATGGGATGATGTCGGACCTTATATATCCATCCAGGGGCACCCGACAAGGCAGTCCTTTCTCACCAATACTGTTTACCCTAGTGATGGAACCCCTAGCCTGCCACATGAGAGATCTACATGCACAACAGGGGTGTGGCTTCTGACACAACTGAATATCATATCGCTATATGCGGATGACGTCCTATTATATGTTAAACACCTTAAAGAAAATCTCCCCTCTTGAAACAAAAAATCGCTAGATTTGGGGAATTCTAAAGCCTTAAAATCAACTGGTCCAAATCTGAGATCCTACCCCTGACCCCGACAGTGCGAAGTATGGACATAGGTCTGGATTTCCGGTGGTGCCCTGCCGGGATGTGGTGCCTGGGTGTATTAGTGACCACCAATGTGGTGGACCTCTATACGAATAACTACGTCAAAGTATTAGATGCATTGGAAATAAAACTAGAATCCTGGATACAACTACCCATACGCAAGCGGCCCGAATAGCCTTATCGAAAATGGTCCTGCTGCCCAAGCTATTATATGTGTCCGGCAATGTCCGCACCTGGCTCCCAGTACTTTTTTGGACTTGCGTCAGAAGCTTAATGATAAGATTAGTATGGGCCGGCAGACATGCGAGGATACCCTATGACACCCTCACACTACCATACAAACTGGGCAGCATGGAATACCTTGATCTATATGTGTATTACCTGGCAGCTCAGGTACAATACATAGTGGGATGGGAACAAACCACTCCTGACTACCCTCACTCATGGATAGCCAGAGAGGCAGCACACCCAGATGACTTAAGAGGAATGCTGTGGGGAACTCAGCCACGGCTTCCAAGGAGGTAGGCTCAGCCCACAGCCGTAACGTGCAAAGCCTGGGAACTAATGTTAAAATTGACTGGCACATCAATGACATACTCCCTGCACCTACCACTATACAACATACACGGAATACCATTAACACACGAGAAATCCTTTCAAACCCTCTTTCAAAAATTGGAAATTTGTCTCTCTGGGAGATTTGGTACAGGACGGGAAGTTTATAACCTGGGACATGCTGCAGTCTAAGGGTGAATGGACAGCAGTGACCCTGCTAATGTATTATAGCAGAGAGGTATTACGCTCAAAGTGGCCAGACTTCCCCAGAGTTACAGCAAACCACCTAACCCTACAATATGTGCTAAAACCACTATCATCTGGGAAACTAGTGTCCACAACATACAAACTAGTCAGGGGTGGGAAGCATATTAATGAGAAGGGACAAAGAGATAAATGGGTGGCCTGCCTGGGAGTACACGTAAATGAACATCAATGGAAGCTTATAGGTCACCAAACCCGCAACCTGTCTATGAATGGTCGATTCAGGCTGATACGCTACAAGTTCCTACATCAAGCTTATTTCTCCCCAGTCAAGCTGCACAGAATTTACCCAGATAAGTCCTCTGCATGCCTGAAGTGCAACATAGAGGCCACCTACTTTTACCATATAGCATGGGCATGCCCACGAGTGCATCCACCATGGGAAGGGATAACAGAGGCTATGTCGTTAATGCTAACTACCACATGCAACTACACACCTGCCTTATGGCTCCATGCACTAGATAGAAGATTGGCCACGTGGTGTAAGACGGCTCTTAGGGATGGCATCAGTGACAGCGAGATACCGCATAGCAAGCATGTGGGGGAAGCACACAGTTCTTTCTTTCAGCAGGTGGATATACCACATGAACTTATTTGAACAGATGGAAACCCGATACTCACACTCCCTACCCCTCAACAGCAGACACATGGATTACTGGCCTCCCTTCAGACAGTATTACCTAGACTGGAAACAGAGGATGAGCCAATATTGGGACGGGATGAGGGGGACCAGGCAGGCAACCGAGCAGGGAAGTAACAGTACATAGGAAAATGATGAACCACAATGCCATTAGGCAGAAATAAGCAAAACCGAAAGGCCTGAAAAACGCTGGTGTGTAGTTAGGTGCAACATTGTGGATAGGGGAAACCTGAATGTATTGCTCTTGTGACTGAAATGTGTCATGTGGGGAGGGTGGGTTGGGGAGAACGGGGATTGTTGATGGTCACTGCGGGCCGCAGTTGTATGTTGAGTTGCTTTAACTAAGAAAAATGCAATAAAGTAAAAAAAAAAAAGAACAATTATTTTTCCCAGAGAGTTCATTCCCAAACCTTGCCTTTCAAATAAAAAGCCAAAACGATTTTCCTATTGCACTCCCACTCCCTGTACCTTGTCTTCACAACAAAGGCGTCATATCTGCTTGATGCCTATAGGGTGGGGGTTCCTGGGTGAAAAGAGCATGGTAACAAACTAAGCAATCATTGTGTGTTTTACATTTTTCTATGGGCTCAATTGCAAGAAATCTGATGTAAAGTGATGACTGCCCATCTCTGAATTTTACCTGTGTGTTGTAACAACTGAAAGTCCATTAGAATATAGGTCAGTCAATTGGTGCAAGTAATTTGAAATTGTGATATTGTGTAGTGCCACAGCGTAGGTGGCTGATGCTTTTGTGACTGTTCTATTATTCTTTGCAAAAGCTTAAATAAATATATATTCTTACTATACACCGGCCTGGTTCCTAGCTTATTGGTGGTAAAGAGGATATTTGCTGAATGGTACTATATAGGTTGGAGGACTCACTAAAGTTGAATCTGCAAAGCACTTCGTTGTGCGCCACCTTGCTGGGGGGGGGGGGACTCCCTGAATTGAGAGTGACCATCCAATAAATCGTGACATCTTGAGGACAGCAATATCTTTTCTCTCGTGAGTGTGGAAATGCCTTTATGCTGGAGGCAGGAATATCTATATTCTGGAGGACCCCCTTGCTTTCTAGTTTTGTTTTGTACTAGAGGTTGGTTGTGCCAGTTGCAGCTGCCACATCCTACTTTGAGTTACTTTCTGGTTTCTCCTTGACTTTCTAGTCTCCCTGGTTTCTCCTTTGCCATGTGCCATTGTGTGTGCATTAGTGTTTTGTCCCTCTGTTTATTTATTTATTTTATTTATTTATTTTTGTATTAAAAATGCCTTTGGTTTACATCTTAAACCTTACATTTATGATTCACATCAGTTTACATTGGCTTTTTTAAAAATACTTTGACTTTACTATTCTTCTTTGCTGCTACTGCTTTCCAACATAATGGTTTCCCAGAAGTGAATTATGGTAGCAACCATCTTTCTGTTATTTCTCATCAGGATTTGGCTCCATCTTTCTTCTTTTTCCATTTCTACCGGGGCACTTAGATATTTCTCGCTGAAAAGCAGTCCATAATTACATGGTATAAGGTTTCTGTTTTTCCTGTTAGACAGAGGGCCTCATTACACGGTAGGCGGAGGACCAAGGTGCTTCTAGCACCTTGGTCCATGCCGGTAAATAAAATACCGTCACCGCCTTGGTGGAAAGGGAAATTACCACCCTATTCCAAGGTTGGCGGGCGGTAATTCCCCCTTCCCCCATTGCCCTTCCCCATTCCCATTATTGCGGTACCATAATTAGCACCCTGGTCCCTTTGCGGGTTGGTTTTTAACGCCTGCTAAACAGCAGGCGTTAAAGTACCTACCCGCAAAGAGACCTCGTAGTAAGGCGGTAAGGGTTAACGGTCACCGGTACCATTACCGGTGACCGTTAACCCTTACCGCCTTCCGTGTAATGAGGCCATCTGCAATCTGTATTTGCATTTTTGTTTTGGCTCCATTTCCCTTGGACTTCTTTTGTTGGAATTAGGTTCAATCTTAATCTTAAAAACATATCTCTAATTCTTCGGTCTGGATATAGATTTAGATAGTGTGGTAGTTGGTTATGGGTTCGTGCCTCTCCATTGCACTTTAGCGTCAGTTTATATTGGTCTTTCTGCTCTTGTGTCTCAATCCAATTGTTTCGGCTCAACTTCTTTTTTACAATTTGCGGCATCTTCGTCAATGTCTCTAACGCAATTCCTTTTTTGTTACACATACTCATTGTTGCTTCTTTCCATTTGTTTAGTATTGTATTATTAACGTGTAAGTGTGAGGTTCTTAATATTTCCAAAGCCTGTATCTTTCCTTCGCTGTTCAATTTTCTGAAAAGGTCTGATATTTTCCATTCTATTATGGATTCTAACGATTGGAGGCCCAGCTCGTAATGGATACAGACCATCGGCATGTTTTGAGGTAGGCTTAATACTTTCTGCAAGTAAATCGCCTCCAGTTTTATCCATATGGATCGGTCGAGATTGATCATAGTTTCAGCACAGTAGGCAAGGATTGCTGTCACCTTTTGCTTGTAAAATGTTGCAGCTGGTTTAAGTGAAAACTTCCCGAATTTCTTGTGGATTGACAGGCCCTGTTGTGCTAGTGCCTGGATTTTAGACTTTAACTGTTCTACCCATGGCGCTTCTGTAATAGATTGATTGATCCATATTCCTAGATATTTGTATGTTATAACCTGGTGCAATTTTTCTTCCTGTAGGTAATATGAGAAAGCTTTGTTCCCCTTTGGTTTCTTATTTGTCAGATACATGATTTTTGTTTCCTTGATATTTATTGTAAGTTCGTTTTTTACCATGTATTCTTGTGTTTTGTTGAGTGCTGTTTGTAATCCGCACAGTGTTTTTGCCAATAAAATTATGTCATCTCCATAAATCAGACATGGTACAGCAGTCGCGTTTAATTTTGGCGTATTAATGCTCGGTGTACTTATCGACGCTTCAAAATCTGACGTGAAAAGGCTAAACAGTGCTGCCGCCAACTGACACCCTTGTTTTAGGCCATGCCAGGTATTCATTTGATTTGTTATTATGCCATCAAATGTCATTCTCACTTGTATTTTTGTATTGGTATACAAAAGTTTTATTGGTTCGAGTAAGTTGCTGGGGCATCTCCATTGTTCAAGTTTGGTCCAAAGCAAGTCTCTGTTAATTTTATCATAGGCAAGGCTTAGATCGACATACGCTACTATTATTTGAGTTTTTGTTCTTTCAGCTTCGTGTTTCATCAAATTTAGGATTATCAGGTTTACGTTTGTGCCAACGTCACGTACAAATCCTGTCTGGCGAACAGCCAAATGGTTTGTTTGTTTTGCCCAAATATTTAGTCTTGTCAATAGGAGTTTGGCAAAGATTTTCCCCAAAGGGTCAAGTAGTGCCAATGGTCGATAATTCTTTGGCTCTTTAGATGATCCTTGTTTGTATATTGTTATTAATATTGCTATCTTCCAGGAATCAGGGATACTTTTAGTACAATTAATTAAGTCTATGATTTTACCACAGAATTGGGCCCAAACTTAAGTGTTTTGCTTTAATGTAGCATTTGACATGCCGTCAGGGCGGGTGCTCTTGATGTATTTTTTTTTTTATTGTGTTGATAATTTCGTTAATATCATAGTTCACATTCCATGTCATTTCCGTGTGTTGTTGAGATTTGTTCTCTGCTCTGGGTCTTTCTTCATAAAGTTCTGTAAAATACTTTACCCACGCTTCTTCTGGTACATCCACTATCATTGCATCCTCTGAGTTTTTATTTGGTTTCAATAATTCCCATGTTTCGTCTAGTATTACAGTTCTTTAAGGCATCCATCATGGTTTCGGCATTTTCTTGATCTTGGATCATTTTTGCATTTTTAAGCCAATTTTTGAATTTTTGTTTTGCTTGGCCAATTATCCTTTTTTTGGTCTGAGGAGATTCCTTTTGAGGTCCTTTATAGTAGATTATTTTTTATGTTTCTTTTCTGCAATAGCTTTGTTATATGTATACTTTTGTTCCGATTTTAAATGGTTCTTCTGTCTCTGCTTCAGTTGGAATTGGTTAGTTAACCATCCATAATTAATTTTACTGAAATCTTCTTTCTTTGAATTCTTTAGTGTTTCTGTGATTTCACTTAGTCTATTTTGCGGGATCCTCAATCGATTCATTCTATTCGTTAGAGTTAGACTGGGTATATTTATTTTGCGGCGTTCGCCTGTATTCATATCCCATGAGCACTTTAGTATGTAATGGTCGCTGTGCTCACTAAACAGGTTCTTGGCTTCGATTTTAGTTTGAGTAATTCCTTTACTCGTGTAGATGTAGTCGATGATTGACTTTATTTCTCCTCTTGACCATGTCGGTGCAGGTTTATTTGTTGATACATTAAGTGCATCCCATCTTTCGAAGTTTCTATTGCATGTCTCTGTTATCCATCTACGTGCTCTGGGGTCGAGCAACTGATCACCTATTATTTCACCCTTGTCGTCAAATAGGTGTAGGTTTAAATCGCCACATATGATAAATTCAACATCTTGAAGTTTCTGTGATATATTATCGATCTTAGTAAATATCAAATCTATTACAATTTCTTCCTGCACTTTTCTTGGGTTCCAATAGACATTGGTGATGTTTAGATATTTGACCTTTGCTGTTGTGTTGTTGCTCCGTGATTGTGTCATCACTTGCATCTTAACTAAGGTATTTTGTGCCCAATTGCCTATATTCTGGTATTCTATAATTTCTATTGCCAGATCTTGTCTAATTAAGGTAATGAGTCCTGCTGATGGTCTTCCTGCTTTGGAGTTGATAGCAGGATTCGTGTATATAAGGAATCCTTCGCATACTGGGGGGTCTATTAACCATGTCTCCTGCAGACATATCACCTTTGCTGAATTCAGCTCTGGTCATTCCATTTGAAAAAGATGCGAATGTCCCCTAGTATTCCATGAGCAAAGTATTACTGTTTGATCGATGTTTTCCTTTCGTTGTTATCGCCTCAGTTTTTCTGTCTTCTCTTGCCTGTTCGTTTCAATACTGATTTCTCGCCAAAAAGGAGATTTTTCATAATCCCATCGATTTGATATTTTATCTGTTTGTTGTCAGGGTTCATTCTTTTTTGATCATCCTTGTGCCATCTTTCCTCCTCTTTTCCTTTCATTCCTTCATTATCATTGTACTCAATGCTTGTAGCACTACTGATGTCAGAGTATGTTCTGCTATTCTCTTGCTGAGTCATATTGGAGATTTCTTCAGTCTCATTACCCAGTCTGTCTTCATTTGACACTCTGAATCCACGGGCTTCCAGTTCTTTGGCACATGATGATATTAAGCTCTGCAGTTCACATGGACAACAGTATATCCAGATTTTATCCAATCTTTGTTCATCTATAAACTCAATTAATTTCAGATCTTTTGACTTTAACATTTTCAATTATGGGATTGCCTTAAAAAGGCGTAATAAATGTGTTCTATTCATCACAATGTTGGCCTCTTTTTCTGATTTTCCTTCCAACTTCAATCTGATTACTTTTTCTTTGTAGTAAGGGTCTACAAATTGTGGTTGCTCTGGATGTAGGCTTTCCTCATTAATATTTTGTTTCCTGTTCTGGTCAGAGCGTTTATAACTGGATTTACTTGTTTCTTCAGCTGTTGGTCCTGTTCTGATCTCTCTAGCATTGTCGAGCTCAGGGTACTATTTCCAGAATAAAAATCTTCATCTGAAATTTCTTCACAGGATAATTCAATCAATATATATGATCCTGTGATGGTTTCCTCATAATAATCAATTACAATCATTGAGGATGTGCTTCTTGTTGTTCAATTTCAATTTCTTCATTTTGAGCGCTCTCTGATTCATGTGTTCAATATGTTCACAGGTTCATCAGGGATTCAATGTTTCCTTCTTCTATCATTGTGTAAATCATGGACTGAGTGTTCAAGCCCACTCAAATTGTTACTTGGGTTTGGGTGGACTCTTCTATTCCTCCAGTTCCAGTGTCTCTTCCTTTTATTGCTGGGTCAGCTGTACTGATTTCTTTATACTTTTTAGGTTGTGTTTTTTTGGCGGTTTCTTTAGCGGTCTGGGCTCGATTCCTGAGAATGCTCTAGAGCCTCTTTGTTGTTTTTTGGTCTGTTTTTTTGCCGCTGTCATTTTCGCTTTGTTTGTATTATTCTGGGATTGTTGTTCAAATATACTATAGTTCTGATTCCCTTGCGCTGTCTTAATGTGATGTTCTGTTTTATGTGTAGTTAGTTCCAGAGTCCAATTTTTAGGCTTTTCACTTATTTTATTCCATAGCTCTTCAGGTGTCAGATCGATCAAGAGAATTTCGTCATCTCTTTTCGCGCCATCTATGTGGTGCTTCTCAGGCATGGTCTGTGCATTATCTACTCTTGTCTTAGTAAGGTGGGCCTTTGGTACCCCATTTATATGACCATTCTCCTTTTGATTTTTTTCTTCAGTGTTATTCCTCGTTAGCGATGTCTTTGTAAACGAGATTAGGGCTTCCATTAGCGATGCTTTGTCCATTCTGTCTTGTCTCGCTATCTCTGCAAGACGTTGTTGCCATATATAACTATTTTCTGCTTCTATGCTAAGACGTTCTTGTATTTTGTGTATGAGTTGTTCTAAACTCTTTTGTTTGGTAAATATAGAGCTAAGTATCGAGGTGTGTTCTTTAGTTGTTTCATTGCTTGCTTCTTGTAGTTTTATGTAAGGTATCATTGTTTGGGTTGTACGGCAATCAGCATATTCCGTAAATCCAGCATTGATGTAACAACTGACTCCTGTTGGTTTGCTGGCTTCGGTGCACAATAGCCAACTGATTCTTCCGTCTTATAGGCTGTTTTCTTATCATTTGTTTCAATGTTTGGTATTTGTATCTTATTTATTGTTGTGTTGCTTAAGTCAGAATAGCATGACAGGTTATTGAGTATGTTACTTGTTTCCATCATTCTTCCTGATAAATTAGCTTGTTGTTTATTTTTCCTATTTATTTGTTGTAATTCCATAAGTGCTTCAATTACCGTTAAATCTAGCGATAGGCGTTCCATTCTACGTTGCCTGATTGGTACAGTCTCTTTTACAAATCGCTCTGATTTAGTCGCTCTTTGATAGTATAATTTCCATTGTTCTTTTGCCTTGATGGCTTTTTCTTTCTGCGATAGTGAAGTGGTGTCACATTTACTAATATTGTTTCCTTGTGTTTTTGCTTTTGGAATATCATTGTGCTCATTAGATGTTTCAGGTTCTCTAATTTGCATATGTTCAGACTTTGTTTCTTGATCTTTTCCCCTTTGCAACTGCAAGTTGTTCTCTTTTCCAATATTTGTTGCTTTCAGGTTGGGCCCTTTATTGCAATGCTGGTCTAACTTTTTTGAGTATCTTCACATTTCTGTGTTGAGCGTGGTTTATCTTTTATGGGCAGCACAGCGTCATCTTTTTTTTTTCCTTTCTTGTTGTTATTTCCTTCCTTATCGGCTCCTATCTCTTTAAATGGTGGGCATTCTGGGGCTTCTAAATGACATGGACTGTGCCCCTAGTATTTCTCCTTGACAATTGTTTAGTTGGTATTAATTTGGTGTTTTCTGCTGAGTTCATCGTTGTTTGTTGTTTTGACTTTGCTGGGAGGAGTTCTTACTTGGTCCGTTCCTCTCCGCTCTCTCTCCCCGCTCTCCTTCCGTCAGCCAATGGTCCTGCGATCCACTGCCCGCCGTCAGCACGCCGCAGGCACTGCTCTCTCCCCACGCTCTCTTCCCACGCCTCCTCTACAGCACGGGCGCCCACTCTCCATGTCGGTCCGCGTGAGTAAGCCTACTCTGCGAACAGCCTCAGCACCAGGTAATGGCAGGGGGTTTGTTGTGGTTTCCTGGGTGTGTGTGAGGGTCAAAGGACTTTGTCCCACAGTCCCCCCACACAATTCTCCCCTGTTTAAGTAATCTACGCAGTGTTTTTGGTGCAAACTAACTGCCGTCAGCACGCCGCAGGCACCGGTCTCGTCCCACGCCTCCTCTCCAGCGCGGGTGCCCGCTCTCCCCGCCGGCCCGCGTGAATAAGTCCACACTGCGAACTGCCTCAGCACTAGGTAATGGCGGGGCGGTTTGTTGAAGTTTCCTGGATTTGTGTGAGGGTCAAAGGACCTTGTCCCGCAGTCCCCCCACACAGTTCTCCTCTGATTAAAGTGAACCACGCAATGTCTTTGATGCTTTGTACAACAGCGCCCGCTTTCGATTAGCAGAATCTTTGAATGTTGTAATGTTGGACAGGTAACTTCAGATGATGAATGGTAAATCTAAATCTATACCGTTCTGTATCTTCTGTATCTGTATCTGTATCTTCAAATGTACTTTATTAGAGGCTTCTCAGTTTAGCCTCGAGGGGGGTCAAAGGACGTGTTCTCGCAGTCCCCCCACGCTGTTCCCTCTCTATGACTTTCCGAGTCTTAGCTGTCGAAATGTTTCAGATTAACGTCTGTTTAATATCGACTGTGAGTAGTTAATGGTCCTTGGTACGTGGTACTTGGGAGGGCTCCAACTACAGCTGGTTTTAAATAAAGTTTCTTTTTTGTTATAACTGTGTTCAAGTATGTTGTGCACAGAGGGAGGTTCCTACCTGGGTGGGTTGCTTCCTCAAATCCGCTAATCCCGGGGACTCCAGCAGACTCCACACTCTGCCTCCACACTCCGCGGCCCGCTCCTGTGGCCAGGAGTGGTAGTTATACTGTCCTCTGGCAACACCTCCAACATTAGACACAGTGAACAGACTAGACTCCGTGATACTTTAAATTGCATAGACCAGGCCCTGCAATGCTTCAGAGTGTTACTTAGCCCAAGACCACAATGAGCTTGCTGCAGTCCTTCGCAGCCCTAACAGACACAACAGCCCTTCTCCAATGCCCTTTCCCGAATGCATGCATTTATTTCTACTTCGGGTGCTGTTGTGCGCCGTACTGACTCCCTCTCCTTCCAATTTCTCCTTGCACAGGATGCAGCAAAGGTGCTGACTGGAGTGGGAGGCCACAGAGGGAGCGGGTTGCAGCAGAGGTGCTGGCTGGGCAGGAGGCTGCAGAGTGAGGCAGCAGAGTGCTGTAGATGGCTTCAGAGCGACAGGGTACAGCGGACAACCAATGAAGGGACAGCAAACTGCTGCAGGCAGTTCTTCCTGGTGGCAGCGGGCTTCTATTAATGGAGGCTGCACCTTGTTCTGATGCCCACTGAGCTACAATAGAGCAGCGGATTGCTGGGACTCCCCTGGAACAGCAGAGTGCTGAGGGCCATAGCTGTAGAAGCGCCTGGGGTTTGTTTCCCCTCGTCGTCAGTTGTTTTATCTCTAAATGCTGGGCATGTTGAGTGGAGGGAAAGGACAGAATCGTGGAATCGTGGAATCATCCACTGCTTAGTGTTTTCCCCAAGAGGTGAATGGGTATGAACAACCCAAAAACATAAAACTTCAGAGGTTCCAAAAACAATTTGATGCAAAAACAATAACTTTGAATAATGTGGTCCTGTGGTCTTTATAGGACCTATTGTTTGTGATATGTTTTAGAATGTAGATATATAGATATGTGTCTGACAAAATCATGTTGCATGTTATACTTGTCCTTGTGTGAAGATATGTTTTATATAGTGAGTTATTTTTATAACATGATGAATAGGAATAAACAGGTAATAAAATATATTGCATCCTGTTGGTTCCCAAAAAATTACAATCTGAATAAGGTCTGTTTTTTGTAAGAAGTGGAGTTTGCTTGCAAACTTGCGGGTATAAGTTTGGTTTGGAAACAGGAAATTTCTGTTGTTACACACATAATGCAGGAGTAGGAGGTAGTCTGTGTTCCCCCCTGCTTTTTCTCGAGTGGAGGGAAAGGACAGAATCGGCACACTCGGAAATCTATGGTTAATAGAGGCAACCAATTACTGACAAAGCCACTTTTATATAGAACCTTTGTTTATTCCCTCTACAGGGTTTCTCTCCCAGGCTCTAGTAGCCCATCCTCTTCCTCCCTTTTTTCCTTGTGCCCTTCGCTTCCTTTCTCTTGCTTAAGGTGGTTCTCCCCTTAAGGTGGACCAGTCCTGTTTCACTTTACAACAGTAGGCAAAGCCAAGGTCTTCAAATAGTCTGACAGGAAAAGAAGTATGAAAACAGAACACTGGCTCTACTTTGCAATATAAAAGAATCATTAGGCCTTGGCTGAGAAATTGGACTAATTTGACCCATTTGACGCAAGAAATGTGACAATTCTGTTTCTCACAGGGAAGTTGCCAGCTTGGGGGGTTAATAGTTCCAAGCAGAAGGTTTGGAGCTAGTAAATCAAATAACTGTCCCTGCCCCCAGTGAAAAGGAGCATACCCACTCCAGGGGCGGGCTTGGAAATCGTGATTAGCAGAATCCAGGCAAGATTTCAGGATATCCACAATGAATACAAAGGAGAGAAATTTACATATAAGGAATATCAATGGAAATATTTGTCATATTTATCTCACCAATAAAACAACTTGACTGGATGATATTATTCGTGTGATGACAAGCCTGGTCACACACCCAAAACCATGCTCCATGACCACCTTTAAGATCAAAACCACAGATGAAGTGTAACAAAGGGTAAATGACCAGCTGCGGCACATTCCATTAAATATATTTTACAGAAATTGCTCTTTCTCAAAAGAAGTGTTTAAAAAAAAAAAAGAGATATCAATTGGGTAGTGTATGTTGAATTTTCTATTTTTTTTAAATTCCAAGGTGCACGTTTATATGACAAACACTCTCTTATACCGTGAAAAATATACACTTACCTCCATAAGCATATTATGTGAGGGGCCAGAAGTAGGTAATTTTGCTTAATGCTACTGTAAAAACCATATCAATCATAAATCATAAAATATCAAAATAAAAATATAAATGCGTAGTAATGCCGCCAATCAAAGAAGGTAAAAGCAGTCCAAATTGAACCATTGTTTTTTGTGTAATACAACTTATACATCTTAATAAAAAAGCTTTTGGATATTATGAGTATATTTAAAAGTGTATTGCCATGCGTATGAAACCTGTCAACCTAATACTTCATTCACACGTTCAGTGATGGTATTCTTATGCGTACTGAATAAGGGTCATTGATATCAAAAACCAGAGGGCTGAATTGCTTTACAAAAACACTGTCACTATGTAACCTGCAGATTGCACCAAAATATGTCACTACTCAGGGAATGCTGTCATCTGAAGGTAGTAATTTACTAGCCTTTCCAGAAGCATACAAATACCTCTACTATTAGATTTTTTTAAAGTGTGAGTAAACGCCACAACACTGAGTTAGTACCATAATAAGATAGGGTCAAAACTACTGCTGGTGGAAAAAATACTACAAGGCGTTAAATTAATGTCAATAATAACTATATGAACCCTGGAAAGATAGAAGAAGTGTACAAATATAACAGCCCTCTTATCGTAACAGAAATGCAGTGACCTAAAAATGGGCTAAAAATGAGAAAAAAAACAAGACCATCTTGGGGCTGGTCTTAAAATACAATAAACAAGATATTACAGCTAGGGGTTACTACAAAGTGTCTCTGTACCTCATACTGTAAAAAAACTGTCTAGGGCAAATACATTGTGGGTCAGGGCTGCTGGCTCCTTGTAAATTAACTCTTCAGGCTGAAGTGAGCAGGTAGTGAATGAAGGTTGGACTCTGCTCCTTAAGCTCTATGTAAGAGAACTGCAGTGGACACCTAGCTACACTAGGTCGAGGTTGAGCAGACCCTTTGAGGGACTGGTTGTCTTTACGAATGACATGCAGGCAGACGAGGTGATAAATGACCATGAAGGAGAGCTACAAGCTTTTTTGTGAGACCGATTCCAGGGAAAGACCAAGACAGGGTGCTCCAGTTCCAGCCACCTGATATCTCCCAGGCGGGTCAGGTAAGGAGGAGCTTGTCACCAAAACCACAGACAGGAGGCTCAGCTCTTGATAAACCTATCCGTGCCTCCCCCACCACCATTGCAAGGGAAGAAGACTTCATAAAATATCCTGCACTCTCAGCAGAGAGTTGAGAGAAGAAGTCCATGACTAAGTGTGACAACGTCTAAAGAGAGTGAATGCTGGAGGACCAGAAATACTCTAACAATTCAGAGAAAGAAGACTGACAAGAAATAATTTCAGAAGTATGTGAGTACTGGAAACAATATTGTCTAGTAATATTGCAAAGTATCTTTTATATTATTAAGGGTGGGCTATATGCACAGCTTTTGCTACAGCAACATTTTTTGGTTTTACATTTTCCATTGCTAGCAAAGGTATCCCCATTTCTCTTTCCCCGCACATACTCTGTTTTGGTGTGAATTGTATTCAAATAGAGTGTGTGTATGTGTTTACGGTATGCTGGCTATACTACCTCGGTTCTATGTCATTTCATCGACACCCGTTTTTTACAACAGGTGTTTTTCCATGGAATTTTTGTAAAAAGTATTTTTGGGGGGTTCACCCCTAAGCCCCCTGGCATCTACCTATTCTTTATTATTCCCGACCCCCCTAGCCCTTTATATGCACTTTCCCAACCCCCAAAAGAATTTCAAAAAGTTTTTCCGGCAAGAATTCCGCAGAAAACCACCCGCCGTAAAAGCGGGTGTCGATGAAAGTACGTCATACCACTACCTCAGTGGCATGTGGTCAGGGCAAAGGTTCTTCATTTTGAACCTACTGTTCGATAGATATGCCTCACCACTGATACCTAAGCTATGTTCAAGACAATGCACCAATTTAGTAATATTATGTAGAGCAAAGGATCCTCTAAGAAATTCGAAAACGTGTATGTGCAAATATTTGACCTCCACACTCAGTGTTCACTTTAAATAATGGTTGTCACAATATTGTAACTGTCAGAGTTCACTGATAAATAACTCCACTATTATGTCTGAAGACTCTGCAAAAAGAGCAAATTCTTTCCACATGGTCAAAGTCTCCCTATCTCCTATCAAAATGGTAAAGAAGTCAGTACACTTAAGGCATTTCCAAAGAGTAATGGATTTGCACCTTCGATGAACAATGCAATGGGGTAGTCTGAGAAGATACATTTCATTGATGCATATGAAATTCTCAATATTTCTGATAGAAACCAGAGAGTGATCAGCTCTCTTACCGGGATATGAAAATTAGGCATCAGATTAATTTGAGTAAGGTGGGTTGCCATTGCCTGCACAACTACAATAAATATGCACCCATTGATTGACTGTGAAAGTTCCAAAGGTGATTCACGCCCAGGGAAGGGTGTACAGCCAATCAGGTGGCTGAGAACAAGGGCGAGAACATACAATGTACTGCATGAATTTTCCTAGCCACCTGGGGCCCTTCCTTGTGTGCCGCCATCTTGAATGTGGGGAGGCAAAAGGGAGCCCCTCCCTGTTGCATTCCCATGCCCCAACTACCCCATCTCCCAAGACTTCCTGCACCCTTCCCCCATGGCCTCCCTCCTTCTTGACTTAACACCTGGACCAGAGCTTTCTTCTCCAAGTGCAGGGCCCCATGATGTCCTCGGCACTTACCATAGAATATATACGTATAATACACGGGTATGTACATGGCCGGTAATGGCCATAAACCATCGCCTAGGCCCAGGCTGGTGGGCTGTTACCGGCCAGGTACGCGCTCGTTGGAGGGGTGATTACTACATTATTCCATGTTAATAACTAATGACAAGTCTTAATAAAGTTGATTTGTCTTAAACCGTAAATAAGATGTCCTGCAGAAAAATGTATGAACATGACCACTTGAATCTGAGAACACACCCAAGGGGCCGGACAGACGTTGTGAATTACTATGAAGCTGATAAACACCTAGCAATATCCTAGTGAAAATATGTCCATGTCTGAATACTAGAAGGTATCCTACATATGTTAATAACTGGAAATATGCAGAGAAGCATTCAATCTGATAATTTCATGACAAGAAAAGATAGCCCCTTGCAAAGTGAATTCCTACAAAAACCGATGATTCAATGATACAATACATACATATTACAGTACATAATAAACATATGTTTGGTTCCATGGTCAACTATAAAAACAGCAGTGTTTTAACTTACAGTAACTAAACCACATTCATTTCAAAATAATAGACTGATTTACAACTTGTAAATCCAAAACAAATCTGAGCATTTCTGAGAAGCCTGCGAGCAAATCTTTGCATTTTTAATTTGTATATCAGCATCTCAAAGACGCTATAAGCATTTCCAGAGTTGTTTCAGTTTTAGACTTTAAATATCAAGTATAATGTAGCAATTGTAAACCACTGATGCTCACAGGCTTCTCCTCATTTTCTCCAGTGTGCTTCTCTGAGAAATAGGCCTAATGTTTCTCAAATTTAAACAAAAAACGCTATGTTCTTTTACAGAAATGTTCCGATATAATAGTTTGTGCAGCAAGTATGTCGACATCTGCTTAAAAGCTATATAATACAACATGGTCATGAAAAGAACCACAACATTTATGGGTGTGTGGCTTGGCGCTGAGTTAGATGTCCACCTGATTTTCCAGCTCCTGCTCTGACTCGATTTTGATATGAATGGTATCGGCGCTGGAGAGCACATAGCAGAGGAAAGTGTGTAAGGGCGACCAGTGTTCCTGGTGCCTTCGGAGGAACCTCCAGCAGTCTGTTTATAAATTGGCTTCCATGACTACGACAGGGAGCATAGTGCAGCCTGATAGCTCCTTTCAGTGTGCTCAGTAAGCTAATATGGAACGCTAGCGCAAAAGAGCACCTTATTCTATGGCCGTGGGATTGGGGTTAGAAGCCTGTGACGGAAATGTTTGAGGGAGAAAATAACTTTTGGTCTTTTCTCCCCTGAATATTAACGGCTTGGCCCCGCCCCCACCCACAACCACAACCACACCCCGCACCCCCTACTTACCTTGCAGCGGCACACTTCGCTGTGTGCCACCGACTCGCTGTATCCCTGCAACGCCTGTTCCCTTTCACTTCCACTCACAATATAGTGAACAAGGGTTCCCCCGCAGCCCTTGCCACCGAATGGGGGATGTGGTCAAACTTTTCGGCCCTTCTGAGTCTTCGAATGACCGAAATTCGGCCATATATACCATTCTGGCTTTTTTGGGGGGCTTTTTGGACATTTCCATGGCCGTGCACGTCTCTGCACACAAAATGCAACTTGCTCTAGTTACGCAGCGGTGACTTCTACATAGTTTAACACCTCACTTCTATAACAAATGCTGTTTCTTTCCATGTTTCTAGTAAAAGAATCTTTAACTGAAACATTCTGCATGTTGGTTACTTCGTCCGCCCACCTATATCTTCAACTTGAACAGTTTCAGTCTGTTATTCTGACATCTGCATGACATTATTATGGCTTGCATGGCTTATTGTCTGCTCTTGTTTTGATAATATATAAGAGCTTTACTTAAAGCATTACGTTATGCTGCATGGACCACCTTTAACCGAATTGGCTTCAGAAATTAACTGCATGTTTATTTTTCGGAATTCACATATAACCATCATTTAGGTGTTCTGGCCTATTTTGACAAGAAAGCTAAGGGACACACTCATCTCGGTATCTATATAGAAGAAGGGTGTATATGCTAGGGCTGGTGCTTTGCTAACATAGCCTCAGGGAGGGTGTGATGGTAAAGACTCTTCTTCCACAAGTGCTATAAAAAACCCAAAAGGTGACTCTCCTACCTTAAAGACTCGCCATCCGATAGTATAATGCAAGCATCTTGATAAACCTAAGGGAATTTAAACCTTTTGTATAGCTGGAATTTTTGCAGGGGCGGAAAATGTACTTCCTAAAATCCTAGCTTTGCCTAAGACTGTGTATCCAGAGAGCTTATAAGATTGGTCCAAAGATGACTTCAATGTAAATAATACCAGGCCTTAGAAGTTTCATCTGCTTATTATTTGAATGTGCACAAGTTCAGATGATAGTAGATAAAGTTAGAGCAACTAAACAACTTATATGGAATGGGCCTAATATATTTATTTCTCAAGGTGTCTCCAGAACTACTGCCACACAGTGAAGAGAATTATTGTCCTTTTCTCCTGCCTTGATGCAGCTTAATTAGCCATGGTCTTGTTCACCCCTACACCTTCAAGGTAACTCTTAGAGGCTGTGCTTCTATATTCGAAAACCCTTTGGATTTAAAACAACTTATATGTTTCTGCTAAATGAAAGGCATGGACATTTCACCTTCTGCAGATAGTCTAGTGCCTTCAACCTCAAATGAATTCACATTTGGTCACAGCGCTTTTATTCTCTCCTGATGTTCGACATTCTATTAGTTGATAAATCAATTAATGGCAGAGTGATTGAGTAGCAATTGTGGCCATTCTTAGTTCCACTTTTCTTTCTCGAATCCCAATTTCCTTTTTACTTCCATTTTTAGCTTGGACTCTGGTGGCCGTGCTGTTTTGTTGCTGCATTCTGTTAAAAAAATGTAATTTATTAAATGACTAGTAAGTCTGTTTCAAGATAAGCATTTGTTCGTCTCCCTCTCATTGTGTGCGTGACTTAACACATCTTTGAAAATTCTTGATGATCTTATTTGAAGAATGGTGCTAAAATGTGTGTCATGGAATGTTAAGGGTTTGAAAAGCTCTATAAAAGGGAAGAAAATCACATCATACCTTAACAAATGCAAGCCAGCTATTGCAGGTCTATAGGAAGCACATTTGCTGATAAAAGAGGCTGTCATTAAAAACATTGTGGGTTGGTGAAGTAATATTTAGTGCAGCTGATGGGGAAACAAAATGGTGTATCCATTTTAATGAACAAAAAGTGTTGGTATGAAGTATTGCATAGTGAGTCTGAATACACAGTTAGATGGCTCTCATAAATCGCATTCGATGAATGCAGAAATGATCCCCATTATGAGCATATATGATCCCACGAATCCAGAACCATAACATACAAAATATATTTCTTCGGTCAAATTTTCCTAACTTATTATAATGTGGTGGCTTTAATGATATAATAGATAATTTCGGTTGATTTTCAAAAATCGCAAATCTCGAATTTGCTGATTATGTCCTATCCAAATAAATTGATATCTGTAGAGTCACGGAAACGTGGATGCATGCACACACTGACCGGCCCAGCACTTTCATTTGCGGTCCCTGTGGGATATAACATTCTCAGAGCAGACCGTACATCGGGTAAGGGCAGTGGAGTACTACTGATTTATTAAGCCTCCATTCCGATACATCAGTTAGAGGTCACCAACTTGTTAAATTGTGATGCTCTAAATTGTCTACTGATTGTAACACCACTATCAACATTATTCTTGTATACCGCCCCCAAATAACATACCAGACTTTCTACTTGAACTTAGTGACTTGATTTTGCCCCTACTTAAACCTTTATCAAAGCTTATAATTTTAGGAGATTTTAATTTAGGACTCTGTGATAGCTCCGACTCCATGGCGGCTGCTGTCGAGGCCAACTTCACGGACCTAGGTTTTTGCCATCATATTGAATCTGCAACACATCTTAAGGGCAGGATTCTTGATTGAGTGGCTAGCTATAATGTTACTATTAACAATGTAGAGATCACCTGCTGCCCATGGTCAGACCATAACTTAAATCAGTTCAGTCTTCTTTGTTCCTCACTGTATACTAAATCTAAAGTAACCAAATGCATGGCTAAATTCAGAAATGTGCGCAAACTATCAGTTACCTCTATGATGCCCAATTTCTTGGCTTCTTTGGAGACCTTTGCCAATCACGCCACTGCCAGTGACTTAGCTGATGCATATCAAAACATGATGGTGAATGCAGTAAACTGCTTGGCCCCCTGAACAAAAACGGTTAGTGAAAAAGCTTAACACTGAAGTCTGGTACTCTACAAACATCCAGAAACCTAAAACTGCCAGAAATAAGGCATTCCAACAGAGGAGATTAACTGAATCCAATGATGACAAAGTGAATACTCCACTGCAAGATGGCTCGTAAATCTGCCATCTTTCAGCAAAATAAATCCTCATATGACCAAAGGATCGATAGTGCAGCCTCTAATTCTAGAGAACTTTTCAAAATCCTGAAACAGTTGGAAGACCCCTGTCCAGTAGTTTCTGTGGTCAATAAAGACAATGATTGGTGTATCTACATACAGAACGCCATGACGGGTAAGATCAGGAAAATACAGGGCGACATTGTTGCCAAACATACTGTTTGAATCCTGAAATCTCCAAATCACATGACACTACCCCTATATTTGAGTTCAGGCCAGTCATAGAGACTGAAGTATTGTAGTTACTACAACTTAAACCCACAAATTGTATAGAGGATATATGTCCTGCTTGTGTGGTTAAGACGTGTGTTAATCAGTTGTTACCCTTGATCACTACATTTGTGAATGCCTCCTTTCTATAAAATATAGTACCATCTTCCATTAAGCAGGCATGGAACTCTCCTTTGCTAAAAAAAAAAAAAAAAGCCCTCCCTCGACCCTAGTGTGCTTGTAAACTATCACCCTATCACCAACGTAACTTTCCTTTTGAAAATGTTGTATACGGCAGCCTACACAAAGATACAGACATTTCTGTAGACATATAATATCCTGTGTCATAGACAATCAGGGTTTCGCAGTGCCCATAGCACTGAGTCCACATTATTGGATCTCAAGTCTAACATCTTGGACATTCCTGAGAAAGTTGGCACAGCACTCCTTATGCTTCTGGATCTATCTGCCACCTTTGACTTGTTGGACCATCCAATATTCATTTCTAGGTTGTTACACTCTGCCTTCTTTTCTCCAGCAGCAGCTAATTGGATTACATCTTTCCTGGCCTTCTTTTCTCCAGCAGCAGCTAATTGGATTACATCTTTCCTGGCAGACCGTAAAGCTAGGGTTTTCTATGGGAATACAATGGCAAATTAATTATTGGAGACTTGTTGAGTACTACAGGGCTCTTGTGTGTCTCACACATTTTTTGACATCTTCACTATGCCTCTTTTCGAACTGCTGTATGCTAAAGGTGTGATTTATGCCAACTTCGTTGACGACACACAGTGTCTTATTCCATTGTTAGGTGATTACAGCAAAGACACTATTACCATCAATTCCACCTACAGATGTATACAAACTTGGATGGTGGATAATGGATTACCCCTAAATGATACAAAGACGGAGCTTATGATAGTTGACCCGGCGGCCCAATTGCATAAAGGGTCTGTATTTTCAGGAATTCTGGATTGCCACACTTCCAAAAGTTAAGATCTTGGGTGAAATCTTAGACCAGGAACTCAACATGAAAGCTCACTTGAACAGGCTGGTCTCTGGTACCCTGTATTTTCTTAAACTGCTTGTGCAATTAGGACTTTTCTCAACATTACTAACTGTGCCACCATAGAACAGGCCAGTATTGGTGCCAGATTAGATTATTGTTCCAGCCTTCTTCAGGGCATGGGCAAGGATGAAATCACCTTTTTGCAAATTGTTCAAAACAATGCAGTGCGTGTTGTTGAGGGCCTGCGCAGAAGTGATGATGTGTCGGCCTCTACCAGGGCCCTGCACTGGTTACCCATAGGTAGTATAATTTATTTTTCGGCTACTGTGCATCACGCTCAAGTCGAGCAGACTCTCCTGGCTTCCTGCCCAGAGAATGCTCAGATCAAACAATTCATGTCTTCTGCAAGTGCAGAGGGCTAAGCTAACGCTAATCACCCAGCGGTTCTTCGCCTATGCTGCGCCAAGGAGCTGGAACGTCTTGCAGTCAGACTTACGGGCGTGTAAATCTTTTGCTGGTTTTATAACAGCTCTGTTCTACTGCTTCTCTTTAGCCATGGACTGAAAACAGCTCAGTTCTACTGATTCTCCTATACTTTGAACCTCTGATCCTAGCACTGGTCTAATGGTAGCTGTTTGTTCTTTGTTGTGTGTCTTGTCAAGTATTATTATGCCCACGGGCCCTCTGTCTAACACTATACAAATAAAATAAATGAATAAATAAAAGAATTCTTAAGATGTGTTCAGGAACTTGTCCTTGTAGACATATGGTGTTTTGGTCACCCATCTGATGTAGAGTTTACATTTCATTTGCTTCCACATAACACATTATCACATATAGATGATACATGTATATCCAAATCCCTTACTGCAATTGTTGTTTACTCCCGGATAGAAAGCATTATACTGTGCGATCATGGCATTGTGGTCATAACTCTTGATACCTTGCAATGCCTAATATTCATAACAGTCAATAATGTTTTTTTTTGCAATTAAAGGTTTAGATTATCAGTGATATATTTCCATGATCCCTTTTTTTTAGTTAATATGGAAGAGGATACTTCTATTGTTATTAACTAGAACTGTTACAAAGCTACCCTATGGTATCATATAATCTAATTTATAGCAAACAAAAAGCAAGATATGAATAAAAAGGTGGGTTTAACCCTGAAACTAATTACATATTTTGTGTTATGGAATTGTAAGCCATGTGATGAGCTTCTGAAACCACACCATGTCTCTCCAGATGGAACTTAACAAAAACCTGTCAGAGCAAGCATGTGGGACTATTTTAAAATACAAGCCTAGAATATATCAAAATTCAAATAAAGCTAGTAAATCATTCTTATGTTTAAAAGGGAGTATTTTGGAATTCCATATATTAAAAAGGAAACAGCTCTTAGGGTTCCTTGAGATAAAGAAAACTTAGGGGTCTTTACTAAATTGTATAAAGACATCAGTCTTTATAGAATTTAGTGACTATACATCCAATCACATATCTAGCAGTCCTAACTTTACTTCTGTCTTTGGCAAAATTCACAGAAAATCTTATCATCCATGTGATCGTAATTCCTTGATTGGACCCATTTATATTGAAGAAACTCATCAAGCTATTTGTGATTTAAAATATGGTTCAGATGTTTTTTCTCCAATTTGTATACCCAATTCACCTAGAGTTTGGCCCCTAAAATATTTGACCGATCCTTGTATTCTGGATGAATGGAAAGAACTATGGTAATATTCTCTGATGCCATGCTGATACTATTCCCTAAATCAGATAAAGATCCTGAACTTCCGAAAAATGATCGACTGATTTTGCTGATTATTTCTGATTGCAACATTTTTTACGAAGATAATTACTAACAGGATTGAACCTTTACTGAGTTGCTTAATTAAGGATGATCAGACTGGCTTTGTTAAAGAACATATTCCTTCCATTAATAATTGGAATTTCTTTGATATTCTTAACATTACCCATAAATCATCTAACAGTTTCACAGCTTTAGTCTCAGATGCAGAAAAAGCATCTGATCATGTACAATGGGGATATTTATTTTTAAGCTTTAAAATGGGACAGATTTACTTATCAATTCAGTTAGTTGATTTAACTGTTATATTCAGATCCTAAAACCTCCATCTTTATTAATGGTCACATTTCCCCTTCCTTTTCATTGTTCAGGGAAAACTGTCCATTATACCCAATTTTATTTATTCTGACTTTAAAACTATTTCTTGAATTAATTAGACAAAATAATATCATCTTTGCAGGCAGTGATTTATAAAATAATAGAGATTACATTAGCTGCATATGCAAATATTTAAATTTGCTGAGAAGCCTTAATGTTGGTCTTCATAATCTCTTTCAAATTATTACACTATTCCCTTCTGTCTATGGGTAAAAATTACGCATTGATATAACGGAATTGCTACCTCTCAATCCATACTGTCTTGAGCTTGATTTGGTTGGCTTTGACATGAAATGGTGCCCTTCTAGTTTTAAATATCTAGGGATGCATATTGCAACTACAATTAAAGAGACAGATTAATTAGATTCTTTATATATGTGCATATAGATTAAATTATTTTGTCAGCTCCTGGTCTGCATTGTTTCTTTTTTGGTTGGGTATTTAAAATGTTTTTAATTAAGCTGTACTTTTTACCCATACTAACCCTTCCTCCTTTTCCTTTTTCGTTGTTTACAACAATTGACTCTTGCCAAACCTTTTCTGGAACAAAAACAGATCTTGAATTCTTGATTTGTGCAAAGCAAACTCAAACAATTCAAGGATAGTAGCAGTGTAAATTCCCCCAATTTAAGTGTTATCATACTGCTTTTATCCTCTAACAATCAAAGCCATGGTTCCTTCTGGATGATTATATTAATTCTCCAATGGGGTCTGTCAAAGCGAGAGTGTTTGCAGCTCCTATTCCTATTAAAGATATATTCTCCTTAAACTGCAAAACTAAAATACTACAACCAATATGCATTAATACAACATTTGCAAGCCTTTTTATTCCCTCATATACAAAACTGATATGGATTTATTTCACAATGTTCATGGCATAATAAACTAATCAAGATTATTGGTAGCGTTGATAGATTCCTAGTGCCTCGTTGCAAGACCTCCCCAAAATAAAGTACCCCATACATATCCTCAGAAAGCTATTTCACTTCTTGGAACTTTACCAAAAGATCATCATCGCCAATTCTCCAGAGCTCTCCAAACTAGAATACTGCAATTCTTTCAATACGCGTCTGCCTTTAGAAAATCTATAATCGCTCCAAATTATCCAAAATAAAACAGCAAGCTCCAGCTCTAAAAATACTCAACTCGTTATCCATCCAATCTAAAATAGAACTCACAGTCCTAAACATTACCCACAAAACCATCCACTCTTCTAGCTCCTTATACCTTCAATATTTCCTTACGCTTACCATCCAATGCAGGTACCTACTACATCCAATAGGACTAAACTAATACCTCTCAAATTTAAGCAAACACAGAGGAAATCACTCTCTTCAATTGCCCCTCTTTATATAACAAACTACCAGACTACATCTCAGAAGAACCCAAATTCAACACCATAAAAAGCTGCCTCCAGTCCCTTCTTCATTCAGGCTGCCTTCTGTCCCATCTTCATTCAGACTCCCTCTTTTTCAACTATGTAAGCACTTAGATGCCCCTTCCTGTTCCCCCACCTCCCACCTTTGTTAACCACTCCTCCTCTCTCTCCTTCTATCTCGCTTTTATCACAATAGCACTTACCTGATATGCAATTTCAGTCCCCAAAGCACTTTTACCTCTGTATTAAACTGATCTTACTTTCATTCAAACCGTACTCTCCCTTATTCGCTCCACTCCCTGCTGCAAGGAAGGCATGGTATCAAACAGTAAGACAGACACAAGTGATAACAGTTCAAGGGTGTTTATTGAACTTCAATGGGGTTTGAAAAATGCCTATCTAATACTAAATGTAAAGATGGGAGCAAGCTATGGCCATCAAATCATAGTAATGCAGTCCTAGTGGTGTCTTATCAAAATAAAAGGGCCTATACTAATAACCCTATTGCCAATCCTTACTTCAAAATACAAACAGTGTGGGAAACAATGTTATGCAAAAGAAAGGTGTTTAAGAAATTATATGTCAGAATATTCAAGCTGTTGGCTTCCCCACCCCATGTTTTCAGCACAGGACAAGGTGGCACACTGGAGCTTAGCACAGTCTCTGGCTTCTCTAGCATGAGGATGCAGTTCAAAACTTTAACATCAGGGCCTTATGTGCCAAAGTCTCTTTGTCATTCAAAGTCTCTTATTTCAGAGGGCCTGATGCAACACGACAAACATCAAAGATCCTTTCTTCTCAGGATTTCACATGTTTAAACTCTCAGGTGATTTTCTGATCACCCCGGGTCCCCCTCTGCCGGGCGCAGACCTCTTTAACACAAAATCTTCAATTGGTCTCCTCCTGCCGGGCTCGGACCGAATTCACATACTTTTCCAAACTTTCTGTATTGCATCAAAATCAAAGACATTCAACTATACGCAGGATTTAGCTTGACCTGTCCGAGGACCACTTCGATTCACATTTATTAATTTAGTTTTCTTTCAATTAGTCTTCCTCCGCCACGCTCGGACCAAACTTATCTACGGTTAATACTTCCCAGCTGGATACCTTACAGAGACCTTTGATTGAGCACCCACGCGGTGCCGGACCACTCCGTCAAAGGTATTTTAGCTTACTTTAAAGTTCAATCACTCATCAGCAGTTTACCTTCACTGGCATCTCTAATCACACACGTTTTAACAATGTTCATTCCATTGCTTGCCATACGATGTTGCTGCTTGCAACCTTGGCTTCAACACTGACCAGTCTTGTATCGGTCTCCCCAACTCGCTAGCTGTGTTGACTTCACAGATGCTGCTTTGTTCTTGCAGCAAAGGACGGTACCAGAGTGGATGGTTATTCTCCCCGCCTTGAATGTTGATATGGGAGGGTCCCGGGTATCTCCGAGATACAATGCAGGATTTCTCAGCCTGGTTTCCTGGTCTTACGCTTTCCATTCTCAAGGTGTCTGGAAAGTATGGTTACTTGTCGAAAAGGTCAAGGGAATTCGCCTCCGGTTTTGTTATAGGGAAGGGGATACCGGGTCTCACCATCCGGTGTCCCAGTCCCACTCCCCGAAGACCCCTCACCCAGGTGATCCTCCCGCACTGGTCCACCACCAGGAACTGGATCCAAAAGCGATGACCCTATCCTGACCACATGGATGACAGATCCACACGGACAAGTGGGTGAGACACCTTCTGGTTTCTCACACTGCCCACCTGCTCCCCACCTGCCTTCCCCTCTATGTCTCCTTTGCAAATCTGGAGTATACTCTCTTGTGCCTTGAAAGGTTTCGCTTACTAACCCTCATTAAATGTCAACAGTATGTATATGCTTTTACATCCTGGCTGTGACCAGATGACTTCAGTGCCCTGGAGCACTCATGTCATCTGGCACATGTATATAATAACTTGCTGCTTCTATATAATAAAATGCAGATCATAATAGATCATGTTTTTTGAATCTATCTTCATATATAAAATCCTCTATGTTCTATTCCATCCTCAATTCTAACAGATTTTCGAAGTATGTATGGTGTTCTTTCGAATACATTGGAGTTAGATTTGGAATAGAGGTAAAAGGGCCTCTACTTCATCTAGTTTGAACCAAACCTCCTTCTCCCTTCTTAGAGCCTTCTAAATCTCTTCCAAATCTTTCAAAGCTAAACTTATTAACAACGATAATTGTTGTTCCTATCCTGATCAGGTTGGATCCTTTAAACATATGTTTTATGAATGCAAACACGTTTGTCTGGAGTCAAATTTGGAAAATGTTACAGTGCATTTTTAAGTTCTACAATCCTCTCTCATTTGCAAATATCTTTTTGATAGCATGGTTATTGGAACATTTGTTCGAAAATGTGTCTTTTTGCCCTTTTTGATTTGATATACAATCATTACCACTAGTTGGAAACACATGCAAAATATTACAATTAGGGAGTGGTGTAATGGTATTTGTAATATACGCATATTAGAAAAATGCCTTCCAACAACCCAAACTTATTATTGAAACATAACATCGAATGGAATGCCTTTGTCGCCTTCCTATCTCATTCCCCATCATTGAAATGTGACTACTAAAGTCAATTTGTATGTTTAGGGCAATTTTGTTCCATTTCCGAGCTCATTTAATTTACAGTATATAATTTAGTAGTTTGGGATGCAATATGATATTTAATCTGCGCTCTTCCTCTATGCTTCCTCTCACCCAATCTGTGTGTTTTGTGTTGTACTTTTGTGCCTTATTAAATTGATGCAATCAGTTTACGTGTTTATAATTCATCTTACAAATCGTATATTACTTGTTTATTTCTCTTATTATTGTCCTCCATGCTATGGTTAGGATTTAGTTCAGAATTGTGCTAATTCTGTTTCTATTTTATCTTTTACTGATATTTAATGCATTGTTATCTAGTGTGAATAGTTCCTCTACTTATTTTATTTTATAATTAGAGAACTCATTTTTTTCTGGTTCAAATGAGGTTTGCTATATCTTCAATTATATTTAATTTCCATACATTGTAAATATATGGCATATGCTTACAACAAATCTCTTTTGGTCAACTGTTTGAGGTGACTAGGTATTGCTTTGATGCCATGAATAGTAACACAATAAAAAGTTGAAACTTAAATAAACAAATCCCAATATTTAGCATTTTCCCACAAATACCCAAGTGCTTCAGTTAGAATAGTACATTAATGAATAAAATAGGTGGAGAGTGTTTTCTGCAGGCATTTCCAAGCTGTCAATATTGGAATATCTCTATATATATTTATAAACGTGTGTTTGTATGTTCGGGGTTGTCTCCGGCCGAATAACAGTTGGTGGGCTGAAATGTTGGCCCAAGGTCAGCACACCAGTCTGGGGTGTAGTGGCGATAGTGACATTTGACCAACCCCACACATTCTCTCTGCACAGGGCGTGGTCCGGCCCTGTGCTATTAGTATAGGCGACTGTGCAAGATTGCTGATTTTGCAAATGTTGGATCCAGCCTCACTACAGTTGGTGGGCTGAAATTTTGGCCCGAGGTCGGCATACCAGTCTGGGATGTACTGGCCATATTGAAATTGGACCAACACCCCCCCATTTGTCCAGCACAGCGGTGCAGTTGGGTGCTATCAGTATATGCGATTTCGGGAGATTGACGATTTTGCGATTTTCAGAAATAGGAAGTTATGACACAATAGAACATACACAAGGCCATAGCAGACCCAACGTGCATGTCAGCTACAGATCTGTGCAACGCCGGGTGGTTCTGTTAGTATGTATATATGTGGCAAAGTACACCCTATTGTACATTATAAGTATATTGTTAGTCACAGAGGTGTTCCCTGACTAAATAGCGGAACAAATCTGAAGGCCAAGTTCCTTTAAAAGGTCACAGAACACTGAGGTGACTTGCAATATATGTTTATGTATGGTAGAGGGTATTTTATTCCTTATAACACATGGCCGCACACTGTCATCCTCTTTAGTACCTGGCCTCTTTCTTAATCTAAGAGATCGTCCAATTTGTGTTACATATAATCAATGGAGAATTGTTCTGAATGAAAAAATACCTAATATGCAGCTTCTAATGTGCTGCAGAAAAACAGCTTAAGTTGTTTAATAAAATGCATCTAAAAACGTGTTTTGCTTTAAAATTAGTAATATTGCTCAGATAGTTTCTTGCTTTAGTCTGTTGAACTCTAGCAGTGCACAAAATAAACATACTACCATAAACAGTCCATTCTTAATTAATGTCTGTAAAGTTTCACAGAAAGCCCTTTTACAAGAAAGGAATTTCAAAAGTTTGTCACAGTGTTAAGTGCTGCAGTGACCGCCGGAATACTGCTCTGTGCTGGTTGAACTAGCAGCCATTATGACATCAGAACTGAAGTTTAATCATTGATTACAGTGCCGTAGTGATGGTATTTTCTAATTACAGGTCAGTAGTGATGTCACAACCAGCCCGTGGTAAGAGCATTCTTTACAGGCGTTTATAAGGTTATTGCAGGCCGCCATGTAGTATATGCAGATGTCAAGGGAATCACATTCCCAGACTGCAGAGAGGGTTATGTGATTGCACTCATGCTGTAGAATGATGAGTTTTCGGTCAAAGTTACAGTGCAGCCAAGTGTAAAAGGGTATATGGAAATGGAGTAGTACCAATTAGGCCAGAGTGTGTACTATTTCCAATACTGAAAATAGAGAAGACAGAATGCTGTATCAAGAAAACGTCAGCAACAAAACATTTCAAAACTCACAGTCGCTATCTTCTGAATGTCTTCATCTGATGCTCCCAAAGAGGCCATGCCTATTTCTTGAGAAAACTGTGCAAATTTTGGATCTGCAAGTAGGGGAACATGTCCGAGAAGTTCATGGCACGTGTCTCTGACAAAAACAAAAAACAAATATATATATGTATTTATTTATTTTAGCATTTATAGGAGCGCACTTAGCCAACAGGATTCTAGGCGCTATATACTTTGCATGGTTAACAGATATTACAAAAAAATCTTGCAATATTGACATCAATATTTTACATTTTTCAGGTCACTATGGATATCCACAGCTAAAACACGTGAAGTAACTACAGACAAAATAATGAAATCCCTCCTCACCCCCCTCAATTTCAAATAATACACCAACTCAGACCTCATTGAGAAAACTAGCATACATGAAACGTTTGACATGCTCCGGAGCCCCTAAACAATTTGCATACATGTGATTACAACGACTATGTGATCTCCACAAGCTTTGGTTGTGATACCGGAAATGCATTGGAGGGACAGGGCCTCTCTGTCCTTGTCCTGTAGTCCTTTTTCATGTGTGTTCTGCATTGTGTTCTGCCCAGGAATCCATGTGGGACTCCTGGCAGTGTAGCTCTTCCTGTTTTTGGTTTGGTGTACAGACCCATGGGATACCCTTATGGCACCCATGGGTGGGGGTGCAACCCTGTGCCCCTAGTGTATGTTTTTGGGCACCTGTGTGTGGCCCACAGAGCAGGGTATGGGCTGGTGGCAGATGCATGCTGAATTTGACAGGTGCCCCGAGTATCCTCCATTTTGGAATACCCAGGCCCAGGCCCTGCCATTGGAATCAATGGATTCCTGATAGGAAACAAGATGGCCACTGTGGCCTCTTGCTTTCTATTGCCTGTTACCTTGTTTTCCCAAAGTCCTTGGAAGCCCTGACTCTGTCCCTTCCCCCTGACTGGCTGTTTGGTGGAAATTCCATATATGGTGTTGTTGAGAAGTCCAGGCCAGACTGGCTGGAGCCTTCCCAGTGACTATATGTTGTGGGTACACCCTGTGGGTGGGACCTGGGTGAATGGAGTGTGTGACCAATATGCACTTCTTGTTGTGGATGTCTGCTTTCTGGCATGAGAGACAAAGACTGAGACAGCCCTGCCCAAAACTGGCATGAATGCAGTGTGTAGTGTTGAATGGCTGGGTACTTGTCCCAATCCACATTCCTTGTTGTGAGTGTCTGAGAGTGAGGAGTATGGCCTGAATGCACTGTATGCCTGATTGGCTGACTGACTGCCTGAATGCCCTTCTGTATGATTGGCTGCTGAGTGTGACCCAGCAGTGTGGATGAGAGACAGAATAGTATATCTGGGGACCTCTCACCACTGGAAATTGTTCAGAAGCTGAGTTGACACTTGAAGAGTAACTGGAACTGCTTATCCTCGACGCCCAGCTGAAAGAAGAAGAACTGCTGCTGCATTTGCTTTGACCCGATCCGAAAGCTGTTGAGTTTGTCGAGGACTGATCCGAGTAGAGGACCTGGTTAGGTGCCCTCTTCCCGTGCTCGGAGGGACTATCGAGCACCGCTAACCTTCGCCAAACTCCCTGGAAGTCAGACCCTCGAAAGGCTGCCGATCAGAGACAGGGACCGCTGAGGAGAACGAAGTGAAGCACCCGGACATCGACGCAGTCGAAGTCCATTGCCGTCGACCAGGGTTCGGAGTATCGCCGTAACCACTGGAAGCCTGTCGAAGCTGTGTTGCCCAGAAGAGGGGACCGCTTGACGCCATGCCCCAGACGACCGGAGCCGCCCGCTCCTTTGCCTAAGACTGGTGAATCAAAGGACTCCCTTGTGCGGACCGTCAAATTGCTTTATCCTGCCGGAGAAAGTCGAGGACGCCGACGCGCCCGAGGAGAATCTGCCGGTGGGTTTCTCGCCACCAAAAGACCACAAAGACTTTGACGAGTTGACGCCCTTTTTGGGCCACAGTTCTTCAGAAACTCTTTGCGGTCCTGAACTATCAATCCCAGAGGTGCTCCGCACACCTCATCCTCGTAGGACGTCACCGACAAGCGCTGCCTGGATCGAGGCTGTGGTCACGGCACCCTCGAACTTTTCATCGACGCTGTCGATGCCAAGTTCACCTTCTTCAACACCTCTCAATGATCCATGGCTCCTGCTTTAAAGGGAGTCACTCAAGAAGGATCCATCGACGCCTCCTCAAAGAGCTCTGCTCTACCAGGTACATTGGGGGGTAGAAACATTTTAGAAGGAAATAAGACTTATAGGACAATATATGGACTGGGCTTGTATTATATCTTTATTTTACAGGTTGCCCAGGTGGGGGGATCTCCACACAGACTGTGTCTAGTGGTAGGGTCCAGTATTCTGCCAATTGTTCTAACCAACTGCTTTCCTCCTATGTCTGTTGTTGATTGCCTTTATTAAGTGATCTGTGTGACATTTGACCAGAGTATAGTTGATGCACTTTAATGAGATCTGATAATAATTGTGGTGCCACTTTAGAATGGTATATATTTACCATTGTTGATTTTCTGAGCACAAAGTGAGTTATTGTGATAGTGTACATAACCTTGAATATTAATTATATAAAGACTGTGTTTTAACTAATACAGTGTGTGGACATTCCTTTGTGGGGGCTTGGGGACTAAACTGTACTTAAGAACCAGCCTGCATCACCTCCTGAGAAGCTAGACCTTGATTGCTCGTCCATTGCTACTGTAATAGAACATCTTGGCTGGGGTCCTTTGTGCCTCTCTTCTACCATATAGAGATCAGAAGTACAGACCCCCCCTCCAGTCTTTATATTGGTCACACCCAGACACCCCAATAATAACTATAAAAGATAGTACGATGGTGCTTCTTGGACTGGCAAATGAAGTAACTCACATGGGATGCCCTTTACTTAGATGGGTCTTCCTATATGGCTTTGCCCCACCGGAATCCTCCATACAGAAAGAGTCGTGTTTTGGTTGTATTCTACCTCAATATGGAGGCATACCTAATCCACCCCCAAACACCAGAAGAAATCTGTTTTGAAAAAAATAATGGGGGACAAATGTCAAGCAGCATTACCATAACGAATGGTAATGTTTCCTTTATCCTATACATCTGCCTTCCTAGTAAGACCAGTGGAGACCTCTGTGTTAGGGCGATAGGGTGCTGACACCCTTGATTTGGGTGAAGAGATGCACATTTAGATTAACATTCTAATGTGTGTTTACAATGTTAATCTAAACATTCATCAACTCTCACACAGGCAGCAGAGTTGACCCGAATACTTAGTTTGCCTGGGGGACTGTGCTGCCTGCTTTTGACCAGGGCGGTGTCCCCCACTATGTATTTCTGTGCAAAAGATGATGACCATAATAATGAGAGACCAGTAGGGTGTAGGAAGTCTGGCGCTGCCACCTTGCATTATTCCACAAAGCGTATGCGTGTGGCAGCAGCACACTGACTGACAGGTGAGGAGTCCTCTCCTGCCAGTCAGCATTCTCAGAGGAGATGAAGGGGGGCATCTGGCTTTACATTTCATTTCTGGGGGCAGTATGCTGAGGTGCAAGCAGGTCAGTCAAGTGCTTATACAGGTGTATCTACAGTATGTTTGTGAGTTTTTATGTATGTATGCATGCATGCATGCAAGGGGATGTCTGAATGCTCTATTGCTACGCAGTTGAATAAGAGAACATGGGCCTCATCACAACCTCAGCAGTAAGCCTTAAAAGTGGCTTTAATGGATTTTCGGCTGCAAATACTGACTTGCCGGATCATGAGCCAGTGCAAATACTGCCGACTGTATAACAGCCTGTGCTATTACAGCCAGCGCTATTACAGCTGGCGGAATCTCCGCCGATACAAAGAAGCGCAATTACCACAACCCGGCAATATTGACGCCGAAATACAGCCCTAATACCACCAAAAACAGGGTGCAATTACCTCCAGCCTCCAGGTGGAGATAAATACATACAGGTGGCACGAATGAAGCCACAGGTGAACCCAATCCACTCAAGAGGGCTACATTAGGCACACAACTTCCCCAAACACAGTTCCCAACACCGTGCTGCCAGTTCATATTGCGAGATGGGACATGCAGCTGCTCATGCTGCGCCTGGAAGTGCAGAGGCAGGACAACCAGCACAGAACACAGAGTGCAGAGAGGAGGAGGAGAGGCCAAGCATGGTGTGGACCAATACCCAGGGCCAGGCCCTCACCCTGGACCCTCACTGACAGTCAGTAGGTCACCCTGTACTGCCTCAACAGGCAAACCATAAAGTAGCTGCTCACCACAATCCAGGGAGACATAGAGGGCAGGATCAACATCAGGTCAGCTGTGCCCCACTACTAAAGCTAATGTCCGTCCTGAAATTCCTAGTAACTGGCACATTCCAGCACTCTGTGGCCATGCTGCACAGCATAGCAACGCAAACAATTTGTGCAGTGTTAGTCGAGGTGCTGGAAGCCTTCCTGCGGCATGTCTCACACTACATCTCATTGCTCACCACCCAAGCACAGGTGCACACCATAAAGGCACAGTTCCATGCTGTTGCACAAATGACAAATGTCATTACAGCCTTGGACTGTACCCATGGCCCACGAAGAGGTGTACCGCAACAGGAAGCACTACCACTCACTGAATGTGCAGGTGGCCTGAGATCCCAACCTGTACATCACCCACTGTTGTGCCTGCTACCTTGGTTCCACACATGATACCATGGTCCTATGGAACAGTACACTGCCTGGATACATGGAGATGCACAGAGGACAATGGACGTGGATAGCGGGTGAGTAAAAGTGTCAGCGCACAGGCGCTGCAGTGCATCTGACCACATGCAGGGTGCATGTGCACAACTGCACAATGCATGCCATAACAAGTCAATGTACAAGTCGAACCTGCCCACCTCCCGTACCAATGTCACAGTACAGCCCATAGAACATGTACATGTTGGACATACCTGAATGGATGCGCTGATGCACACAAACAGTAGTGACTACCAACACACACATGAATACAGTTACCACAATGCATAATCAATGTCACACAAAGTGTCATATCACATCCCACAACAATAACCCTGCCAGTACCACAGCCAAGTACCATGGAACACTCAGCCATCAATGCAGACCAGCCGCCCCCAGAAGCCTATGGAGGGCCGATAGTTAATCCATCAGGCTACATGCACAAGAACAATATACTGGCACAAGACAGCCACCATGTCAGCTTGACACGGCAACAGCAGACACATGATGATACATCAACTGCAAGGGAACAGGGTGCATGTGGAGAAAATACGATGCATGAGGCGAGTGATACAACATGCACAAGCATAGAATAAGACACATGCCACGCAATGTAGCCCCAAATGCATTCACATGATGCACTTTGCATATATGCCACGAAAGGCCACCCAAACACAATACACTGTGACTCATGGCTCTGCCTCTCTCCATGGAGGTGATTCCGGATACCCGCAGCTGCCCTGGCTCATGACATCTGTGCAGGATCCACAGACACCACAGGAGTTGGCCTACAATCACGCTCACAGCAGGACCCGTGTCTATATAGAGCATACTTTTGGCCGCCTGAAGGCCTGTTTCTGCTGCCTGGACCGGTAAGGAGGTGCCCTAATGTATAAACCAGAAAACGTGAGGAAAATATTTGCCTTCAGAGTAATGTCCCTATACTCCCTGATGTGGACATGCCAGCCTCGGAGGATGAGGGCAGAGTGCCTGTGACAGAGGCGACTGCACGCATTGCCAGAGATGATGTCAGGGATGGACGAGAGGCTCGCCAGAAACTGATGGACAATTGACATTCGTACGGCACATACCATGCACCACTGTGTCCCAGACACATTCATGAATAAACACAATGACATGAGTAATGTTCTTGCATTGATGAAGTTTAACTATGTTTTATTTTTGTTGTACACAAACCATCCCCCCTCCTACACCACCAACACCACCCCAAAATACTTTCGCTCCTCCCCCACCACCAACACACTTTCACCCTCCCCCAGCCCCAACACCACCACAAACCACTATCCCCTCTCCCCCCAAAACCACCCCAACACACTATCCCCCCTTCCCTCAAACCCAACACCACCCCAACACGTCCACTGTGGGTAACAAGTGGGACACTGTCACTTGCGTGGCCTCTTCTCCCTCAGGGCTGCCCCAAGTGACGTTGGGCTCAGATTGAGTTCAGACCAGCACCTTGGTGTGCTGGGCAATGATCCCTCAGCGTGTGTGGCAGAGCTGGCAGATATGTACCCTGGCCCCCAGATGTGCTGCAGAGTCAGTTCAATACTCTGCTGCATGGACTCCGCAAATGCAGAGATACCCTCTGTCAGCTCCCTGACACACTGGCCATACACTGTCAGTTCACCAGTTGTTGCAGCCGACTGTACCCAGTTGTTCTCCATGGATCGGAAGATCCTGCGGGCGGCTCCCTGCATACAGCCACATATGGCCTGAAGGTGGAAGGAGTGAGTGTTGACAATGGCCTCCATCTCAAGTTGCCGCCTCTCTGTGTCAGTCACCATCTGAAGGATGGAGTGACTCAGTGTTGGGTGGGTAATGGGTTGGGGGCTCAATCACGAGTCAGGACTGTATCATGAAGAGCCATATGAGGGGGTGTCCATTTCACCCTTGGGTGTCTGGGTCCGCTGACAGTTATGTATGCTGTCAGGGCTGTGTGGTCATAGATCATCTTGTGGCTGTTTGCTGGCTTCCTCTTGGGTGCCACTGACACTCCTGCCAGCACGTGTGTCCTCAGTCACAGCTACTGCAGCTGGTTGTGTGAGTGCACTTGGTGTGGAGGTGCTCCAGGTGGGACGTGGGGTTGGCACAGGGCCTGCGCTGCCACCAGCAGGCTTGGTCTTGCTGGGGCCAGGTGTGGCATGCTGGGACTTGCGTTTCAGCGTCACATGTGTCTGGCCATCCGCAGTGGTAGTGGACAATGAAGGACAGGAGGCACCAGTCACTGATGAGCCTTCCGCCTCTTCCTCCTCAGCCTGTTGGGGACAAATGATATTCTGTCAGGTATGGTACGTTCACGTGGGTTGGCATGTGTTAGGAAACATTTCACTTATTGCTAATTTACCTCTATACATTTCTCAGGGCTCAGTGGACTACCTCAGGAATGAGGTTGGTGGAGGTACAATTCAGCCTCTTCCCAGAAAGTTACAAGCAGTACAAGACTGGTCTACACCACAACCCAAACCCAAGTGAGGGTTTTCCTGGGCCTCACTGGGTATTACAGGAACTTCATAGCAGATTATGATACCATAGATGCCCCCCTGACTGCCCTCACTACTACAAAGAAACCCCAGAAGGTAACTTGGTGTGATGAGAAAGGTAGCGAACTTCCTATTAGATTCATCAGTCACCAGCTTAAGGACAGAGAGCTCAGACAGTCTACTGTAGAAAAATAATGTGTTTCTATTGTGTCGGCCCTTTGGAAAATGAGGCCCTATTTCTATGGGACCCATTTCAATGTGCAGACTGACCATATGCCCTTAAAGTGGCTGAAGAACATGAAGGGTGAGAATCCTAAATGGCTCAGTTGGTCCATTAGCCTTCAAGGCTTTGACTTCACTACTGAGCATAGGACAGGTCTCCAACATAGAAATGCTGAACGATTGTCCATAATGTTTAAACGGCCTGCACATTACACTCATCAAGGGGTAGATTAGGGTCCCTTTCTATAGTCTGGGAGGGGAGAGTGTTAGGGGAAAATGTTACTTACTGCTAATTTACCTCTATGTTTGTGGACCCCCTCAAACAGTTTGCTTTTGTTGCATCCTCCTGTCCTGATGTTTGCCAACGGAGCACAGCCTCCAGCTGCACTCCACTGGGCTTTCACTCATCATTTTGGGGAAACTGACATGTCCTTCAGACTGTCAGTCTTGAGAAACGTTGTTTCTCTTAGTCTTTCAACTTTGTTGCCGCTTTTGGCAACTTTATTTTATTGTGCAAAGTACATTACTGTAACATGCAATGGGGTCCTTGCGTTTTTGGGCCCTAGTCATCCGCTAAGGATTTTCTGGTAACTGGGCAATGTGCCTAGGAGTAGACCGGTGGCAGCAGAAGCTTTTCATATATTTTTACAATATTTTACCGAGCCATACCAAGCTTACCGCATTTGGCTCATGACTGTGGCTAGTGTAAGTCATGGCCGTGCCACAAGGTTTTTTATCTTCTCCTTTGGCTATTTGGTCCGTTGGCCTTCCCCCTGGTCTTTGTGACTCTGGGAGTCCAAATTTGGGCATGCAGTTGCCCGTGAAAGCAGTTGCTTTTTGCAGGCTACTGCAGGTCACGTGTTTAGGTACCCAGGAAATGGGGTATGGACTGTCTGATCCCAATCCACATGACTGGTGCCAGGATGTCTTGTGTGCACAAGGACATGCGAGCCATAGTGATCCCTGATTGGGCCACTGCTGGCATGCATGAGGGCAGATCTCTTCATTGGCCATCTGGTTACGAGCACCCCTTGGACTTGTGGATATGAGGAGGGGTCCTGAATGCAGACTCAGAGTTCAGTAACAGGTCTGAATCAACCTGTACACAGAGCTAAGTATGCAGAAGAGCTGAGCAGACCCAAGGACTATCCAGAACCGCACAGAATAAGGTTGGCAACTTGAGCCCGCTGTAGTTCCGGTATAGCCCTGCTTTGCGCTGGTTCTCTGAAAACCTTTAAGGGTGCTTCAACCCCTTGGAGTGGTGTGACCAATCACTCCCAATGTCTCCTTGTTGCCCTGCAAAAGAGCCTACTCAGAAGTGTCTCTGGGCCCTCCAATGGACTGAGCAGCTTGGAACTTGGTATCTGAGTAGGAGGGTTGTCTTATTGAGTTTTGCCTTGAACTTTGGGGAAATCCTAGCTTGAACTGCAAAGCATCTTCTTGCCAAATTTTGTCATCCCAACTGCTTTGGTATCCACGGGGATGTCACTCAGCCTGTTCTGACCTCTTACGACCTCGAACCATTCCCTGGAGGCTACTCGACTGGAGACTGGGCCTGAAACACAGGATTGGTAGAGTTTAACTCCCTATTGTCTCAGTGTGCTTGAACCCCTTCTTCCCCGGGGTGCAACCCTTCCCTTTGATCCACAGCTCACCTTGTTTTCTTGGATAGTGTGCTCTGCGTCCTGCTTTCAGCGCAGGGGCGCGTTGATTGATGCGGGCTCGTTGCTGCCTAGTTACTTCACTGGCAAGAGTCCGACAGGTAAGTATAATGAGTCTTTTGAACAGTTCTCTAACTTTGTTCCTTTCCTTCCTTAGATGATGGCCGGCGTCCGGGGATGGCGGCGTGCTGCTGAGATGAGTAGCGCAGAAGGTGAGTGAGAGCGCGATGCGCGATGCACCCCTTTCGTATTAGTATTGAACTGAGTTATTTTTCTGTGACTTTTAGGTGCTGCGACGTTTTCAGCGTGGCTGCCACTTATGAAGAACAAATGCGGAGAGTAAGCGCGGTATGCGGTGCCTCTAAATGTTTCCACGCTAACCTGGAGTGTCTTTTCCCTCTTGCAGATGGATGAGAAGTTCCGGAGACAGAGTTCCCCCAGAGCGGCTGGGATTCAGGTAAGCGTTTGAAGCTCGTACAGTCTTTAAAAATAAGCGAAGATTTGCTGAATGCTTACTAATGCCTTTTTTCTGTTCTTTTCCCTTTTCCTTAGGAAGCGGCATGCCGGGATGGGAATGACACCGCTGAAGATGCCCGCAGAACAGAAGGAGCGATGAATGATGGGCAGAAGCACCGCAAGGTAAGGCTGTTCCTAACGGTGTTCTTGTTCTTGCAGGAGCTGAGCACAGAAGAAAGATGCAGGCCTACTGGAGACCGATCCGAACACGGTGAGTGTCATGCTGCAGGTGCAGAAAACGCAAAGCATGTTTCTCAGCCTGGGTGTGGCTTAAATAGTATCTGGGTATCCCAGGTGTCTCTGGGCTGAACCACACCCAAAAGACTAGACTGTACATGCAGTTCTGGGAACCGAAATATGTGGGGGCATCCATCTTGTCCCCATCAATGCACTACAAGTCCAATCCCCAATGTTATCCTATGGGAGTGAGTGAGTGTGGTGCCACAAGCGCCAAGTCTGACTCCAAGTGGCTCTTTGGAGGGATGGAGAGGCCCTTGCGGGCCATGTAGGTGACCGTGGCCTGGCTCCAGCCTGACATCTTGGAGGGCTGGGGACATGAGGGGAAGGAATCATGACACCATGAGAGAGAAGGGTGCATCAGACTGTGAGAGTTGGGTGCCCCTGTGTCACTATGCAACAGTGACGGTAGCTGCTGGTAACTTTCCAGCTTTTCTTAAAGTGTCCTGAGACCAGCTGCATCAGTGCTTTCTTTGTCCTGCAATCGAGACAAGACATACAGCTCCTGTTGTAAACCAGACCCGCATCTGTACTTGCAGCTCCTGTACATTTTGAAGGTAGACCAAGGGTGGTAAATCATACTACATGCGACCTTCTTTAGATCTGCCATGTTTGGACCCAGCGTGAGCTAAGGGTGGTGAGTAATCAAACCACTTGGCGGTGGCCCCTAGTTCATCCATTGCATTTTTACGCACATCCCTTGTGGACCTTGCCTTGGCTAGCCTCTGCTTCCTAAAGCCCTCTGAAAGTTGGGAATAGCTTTGTTCTCTGCAGCAGATCCTCCCCTTTCTCTCTGAACCTGTTTTCCACACTTGAGGATCCTCTCTCTAACTTTGCCACCACCTTCAATATTGTACTTTGTGTCTTTACGCACGACCAAGTGCTTTTACACGGACATCTAACACTGAGCACAAGGCTTCAATCTTCGTACGGCTGGACTTATAAAGTTAGGGTTATCCATCTCTGAAGTCTGTCAATGTGATAAAGTTTGCCTGCCCTTTTCCCTTACAGGTTTTGGTGGAATTCCGCAATTTACCGCATTGACCAATATATTTTACATAGTGTCTGTTTGAGTGGTGATATTACTGTGTTTTCCATTATTCACAAAGACCTCAGATCACCCTCACTCCTCCTGCAGCTTAGCCCTGACTGCTTTCCAAGCTACCATAAATTGGTCTGGCTATCTTCCCAGTAGTGTTCCCTGTTTCACTAAACAATGGTGGCCCACTAGAGCTGAATTTCGAAATCCATTCTAACAGCATGCAAGTCACACATGCTATTGATCTGAGTGACACCCCACCCATATGGCCAGGTGTGCATGGTTGATCAGGGGCCTTTGCATGTGCCCACAGCATTGTGGGAATGATTGTGAATATGTGCCTGTGACCCATGGCCAGGTGGCCTTCAGCCCCTGTGCGGTCGGCAGGCTGTCTGGGTATAACATGCATGCATGGGGAACTGCAGGGTCACGCATATTGTGGCATGCTCTGATGGTAATGTCTGGCATGTGATGGCATACAGGCACAGCCGTTGTTTTTGCAGCACATGGGATAGTCGTATGTGTTCATGCCACCACAACCCCTCCCCTGACAATGCACGCCTTGAGGGAGTTGGTCTACTGGCTTTGTCTATGACATTGCAATGGCTCAATGTGACGCTGCTGTGCAGCCAGCAGCGGTGCTCTGTCTTGTTTTGTTTTTGGCTTGCTGCACCCATGTAGGTGCAGGGAGTCAAACACTGTCATGGGGCTCATCTACCATGCCAGCATGGGGCTCGTCTGCCATGCCAGCATGGGGCTGGCCAACTGGGCCTGCAACATGTTAGTGTGACTACTGCGCGGTGTCAAAGATACTCACACGATACACTCCTGCTGGCACGGAAAGTGCCAGAAGCTGAGAGGGGTGCAGTGCACTTGAATTGGCCACTTACAACACCACAACTGCTCCTGGGTGCACGTGGTGCCCTCCCCCAGGCAGCTGTGGAGGGGGGCTGATGTGGCACCCCATCAGTTCATGCTGATTGCCCGGGCCAGCCTCTTGGGCCTGCTGGCATGTGTCCCTGTCCATTACAGCATTTTATGCTAGGCTAACATTTATGAATGGTCATTTGCTGTGTAAATTGGGGGGTGGGTGACTCATCCCCTGCCTCCTGGCTGCTGGCACCCACCTCAGCTCTGCTGAATCCCTGTATACCCTCCATGTCAAGGATACTGCTGCAATTCTCCTCCCATGGTGTGAGGGCAAGGGGTTTGGTGGTTTTTCCTCCTGTTGCCTTGACCTCCTGCCGGTGTTGGGAGATGAGTCCCCGCACCCTGACACTTAGGCCATTACATCTTTTGTGGCAGTCTTCTGTGTCATGGGGGACACTGCCTGCCACAGTTACCTTCTGGCTTATTACCAGCCAGATGGTGGTTTTATGCAGGCCTGACCTTTTGCACCTCCTGCTCCCATTTAACTTGTCAAAGTGGCCAGCCACCTCATCTGTGAGGACTATTAACTCACTAAATTTCAGCTTCCGAAGCTTGTTTTCAGGCAACTTCCCTCGGGTCCGCTCTTGTGACATCTTCCCAGTGCCTTTTAGGGTGGGATGTCTGCAGAAAAGGGGGGATTCAGGGTGGATTTTGTTTTTAAAGATGGCCTCTGCCATGCTTCCCGTTGCAGCGATTACGCTATTTCCGCTGGCGCTATTAGCGCTGATGGAGGTCCAGCGGTAGCGCTATTTGCAGAGGAGTTTCAGTGGAGTGCCTTGTTTTGGCGCTAATTCTGCCAGATGGAATTAGCATTACCGCCAAAGTGGTGCACGCCTTCATGCCAGGTTGTGATGTGGCACTAGTTGCGCCGCAGGTCCCAGCGGTAGTGTTAATTCGGCTCGGCTGAATTTTCACAGGGATACCGCCAGACTCCTGATGAGGCCCCATATGCTGTATGACTACATGGGTGACTGAGAGAGTGTATGTTTCATGTATGCATGTGAATAAGAGCATGAGTTCTGTATGAATATATGTGCTTGCGTGTTTTAAAGGCCAGGGAATGGACCTCTAAATGTGGTCAAAGCCATGTTACTTGCTGTTCACTCATGCTCCGACACTGTTGATTGCAGTGTCATACTCTCTATGCTTCTTTATCTTCAGCCCCCCAGATATCCATGCATAACATATACTGGGAAACACGTCATCACCCCCTTCCGATCCAGTGTGTTGCTGTTGGGGGTGGACCAGGTGTCTCCCTGTGATGTGCTGAGATGTTGCGGTGGTTCATTTTAATAAAAGACAGCCGTTCAACACATAACTTGGAGAGGTGTCCTTGTGTTGGAATGGTCCAATTCAATCGTGTACACCAGCAGTAGCACCTCACTTGTTGACAGACTAGCAGTCTCTACAAATGGCTTCAGCGGAACACTCATCAGCAGCTGCCACTGAGTTGGTGGGCGCTATGCATGCTCCTTCCATTGCCAAACTGTAACCATCACTGTAGGTGCTTAAGCAAATTTAGAATAGAATTCCAGAACATTTGCAATGTCTAATGGCATTTCAGGCTGCAGAGCAACTGCAGTGTGTAAATGAATGGGAGCAAATCGTTTGTGCCGCACCAATTATGGCATCTTGAGCCCAGCAATAGCTGATGCAATAAGTGACAATAGGATTGAGACGAGGTGCACAGTATTATACATCCTCAGTGAAGCAAGAGTATTCGACCAATTGTCATCTGGTGGTTGTGCTCTTTGATCTGGGCAACAGGTATGCATTGAAATAAAGTGGAAAGAGGGTGGGCCGAATGGGCCTTGCGTGAGATATTGTTACTCTTTAATTGCGAGTTACCCAGTGTAACCAGTTGGCTCTGACCTGTGAGCAAACTGGTAAGCCAGTGAAGAGATACTCAAGGCAAACCTAACCACTCACAAAGGTTAGAGAGAGGTATCTGATGATCAACAGTGTCATATGTCACAGAGATTCAGTAAGATTAAGACTGCTGGTTGGTGGCCATACAATCCTCATCAATGTATGTCTATTATATGGTGATGAAAGCCTAGAGATGTGTCTTGGTGCACGGACTGTAAAGTAGTGGACACACCAAAGAGTGAACACGTCACTGTGTGAAGAGGAACATTTTCAACCCTTTGCAAAACTTGTAATATCTCTCAGCATAGACTGAATTACAGTATTCTATCAAACCGATGGTGGGGCTTTAGTAGTAACACATCTGGGAATCGATTGCTTGTCTTGACTGTGCTCTGTCTATATGCAGGGGGAGTTGTGGTTACACTAAGAACATAGCTTGGTAGCGATCACTGATCATACTATAAGATCGGTTGCAGTACTGTTGTTATGTGGGATGTGGTGTGTTCCTTCTGAGGGTAGTAGGGACCATAGCCTAGGTATGAGCAAGGGATTTGTGTTTGTTTCTGAATGCGTGGTGTATGTGTCTTCTGCTGTGAATGAGGTCTGGATGTGCCTATTATCAATGAACGTAGGGATTCCTCCACCCTGATTCACATTGGGCCATCCCATTAGTTGAAGGGTGGACTCATGAATCACCATCATTTCTTGCTTGAGCGAGATAATGCATTAGGCATATTAGGAGATTTAGAGATTGGTTTATAACAGCTGGACAGAGCTCTTTTTAATAAAAATCAATGTTAACCCTCTTTGTATTTCTATTTTTAGTATCTATGTCCAGCCCCTTGCTACCCATATCCATTCTCACGGCTGCCAATTTGATTCACACACAGATGAAACACAGCTAATCCTCTGAGTGGATCAGAATCCTAAAGAGCCAGCAGCTCGTCTGAATGCCTGTTTGGCCATCATAGGGGACTGGATGAATATGAATTGTCTCAAGTTAATTTGGTTATAAGACCGTGGTTCTGGTTGTTAGTCCACCTGCTGTGCATTTTCTATGGACCTTTGATTTTTGGTCACCTAATTTAGATACTTTCACCACTCAGGCTAAAACTGCAACCTCTGTATAACCTGATTTACAGTTGGGTGCCAGGTGCAGTGCTGGCTTTTATATACTTAAAACCTTGAAAAACCTTGAAAAAGGTGATACCTTTTTTACTGTACTCACTTAGGGGGTCGATGGGGACCTCCGCGGTCTTAGGTCTTCTTGACTATTGTAACGCCACTTTATTGGTCCAGCCTAAATATCACATCAAGAGACTGTAAGTCCTTCAAAACTCTGCAGCTCAGGTTAGCTGTTGGATTGCCGAGATATGCACATATCTCTCCTGTTTTATCTCAGCTTCACTGGCTCCCGGTTGAAAGCAGAACTAATTTCAAGGCTCTCTGTTTGACACATTGGGCCTTGCATAAACAAGGGGCTTTCTACCTTCAGGAGAAGATTGCTCCTTATTCACCAGCTAGAACCCATTGGTCGGCAAATACTGGCTTCCTTGTGGTGACTAGGTTTAAAAAGAAATCTGTGGCTGGCACTGCCTTTTCTATCGCCGCACCATTCCTGTGGAACTCTCTCCTGGTAGCACTGAGGTTGACAGAGGACCATGTCCAGTTCCAGAAATGTTTGAAGACCTTTCTTTTTTCTAGGTAATTCTTGCCAGATCTTTCCTGCCTCCTTGATTGTTTGCCTCCTTAGCGCCAAGATACCTTCGGGTCACATCACACTATACAAAACCAAATAACATACCCGTGGGTGATGAACTCAAAATGGTCAGAAACCTGTTACAGAAAAAGTATTCCCCCTCAGACTCCAACAGGCTTTTATGTATTTGTGGCAGACACGTCTTTATGGGAGGGCAAAAGTGGCACTTGCCCAGGCCCTGACCTGGGCCCACAAGCCTGCCTGATCTAAAGGATATGTTATGGCATGCTGCTGACGCTTAACCTATTTCCTGTCTGTTGCTGACAAGTACATTCTGCTCTGATTAATGAATCCTGTAATCCTTTACTAGTTTGTGCATTCACTACGGCACAACTATAGTAGCATTCTCACATTTCTGTGGGGATCATATTGATCATGTACAATAGCTAAAGCTGAAATGCATACTGATAAACTCTTGATAAATAAGTGTTGTGATGGTTCAGAAGCTAGCTCAGTATGTTAAGCATTAATTGCAGAGATTTGCGTTCATATGCAACAATGCAAAACCAAATTCCAGCAAGGCTGAATCAGTCTTTCCTATGTCTGAAGTTGATGAACCTGCATATATATGTACTTAGTTTGGTAGAATAACAAGTGCTATTATCAGGAATGTACCTGCACCAGATAGAGGTTGCTATAAAAGCAAACATAGCAACAGTATGGTGAAGGACTAGAAATCGGTTTCCTCGGACTGGTTGTTTGTTTGTTTGTTTTATTATTTACATTGCGCACCAGACCCGAGGGTATTAGGGCGCGAAGGCATAAAGAGGGTTGTTAAATTTATGTTACATTGGTACACAGGATAAGAAACAGCTTTGTTGTAAAACCTAAGCAGCCATCCCTTCTGATGAGCATACAATGTTAATTTGGAGATGTAATTAGGTAACCAAATTCAAGACTGTGGAACCAAGGCGTTCATTCTCGTATGCTGGATTTGCCAGTGGACGATACAGTGATCTTATATCACTGACAGAAGTGTGATGTCTTCTGTGAAAAGGTTTGCCTTCTCACATACTGGTGCATTGTTTAGCCCATTACCTGATCTTTCTTTTTATATAGGCCATTTGAGTGGAAGGGGCTCTGGACAGAAGAAAGCAGACCAGATATCGCAGCTCTCTGGTAATCATGTTTTAAGGTCTGCTCATTTGGCACAAAACGGTTTGCTTTTATGTACAATTCAAAGGTTTATCTGCACATTTATAAATAACAATTCAACAAGTCTGTGTTTTGTGCATATTAAAAGCTTAAAAATACAAAAGAGAAACCCAGATACAATATTTGAAGATCAAATCAATTAGAATTCTGGTACTTACATACATACTTCCCTTGATGTTGGAGAGGATGAAGCTACATAACATGATTCTATACCATCTTGTTTTTAAAAATTGTCATGTTGGGTTGGAAAGTATTCTTCCAATGTGACAGAAAAATAACAAGCAGTGAATACATTTTTATTTTTTGCCCTATCCTTAATGTCTATCAATTCAAATGGTTTCCAAATCGGGCATAGTGCTTTTATAACAATTCCTTAGAGGTTCACATAATTTTATACTTCAAATTCGGTTTCTTTGCGACACATAGCCAGTAAGTGTGTCAAGTAGCAGCTTTCTGGAAAACTGTGGATTTCATATGGTAATGTGGTACAAGGCATTAGTTTGCACACTACACTAATGCTTTGCATTATTAGATACGAAATCTTGTTTCTTACAGAGGTTTTCATAATATGGTCCATAAACTTCCCTTTGCCCTATTTTTTGTTTTTTTCTGTACCAATCCTCTTGCGTAATTTGACACTTTTAAAATTGCAAAGATGTTTTTCTTTGTGCTAGCACAGCATTGGAATTATGCTGTTAAACATTTAACAAGCCTTTGGCCCTTATTCACAAAGCGTTTTCCAATGGGGATTTGCTATTATAAAACGCTTTGGGGGAATTAGGCCCTTTGTTAAATTATATTTTGACAACACTGTTTTAGTGTTATCTTGCTCATAGGTGATTTAAATGTTAACCTTGAACAGTGTTACTCCAACACATATTTGTACTGCAAATCTTTTTTGCATCTTTGTCTTGCATAAATGACTCGAGCATATATACACTGTTAATTCAGGAACTCTGGTTTGAAATCCATATCTCTAGGTTAAAACATCAATGCCATAAAACCATGCCTAAAACGCTGTGACATCTTTTAATACTGGAGCTGTGTAGTGAATGTAATATTGCAGTCCTAATCTTCTTTCACTTAAAATGTAGATTTCCAAAAGCCCTGGAAAATAGGCCTGGGAAGACTGCTACAAAAGCAAATAACACAAACATCTAGGGCCTCATTACAATCTTGGCGGAATGGGTTAACGGGTGCCGCTAATGGATGCGGACCCGTTAAACCCATTCCGCCTGATTACGAGGTCCCCTCGCGGGACCCGGTAAGGACACCTGGTAAAACCAGGCGTCGTTACCGGGTCCCGTGAGGGGACCAGCGAGCTAACAACGTGCCAGTTATAATCGGCCCGTTGTTAGCTCCCTGCACACATTCCCATTGAGCCCTATGGGGGCTCGAATGGGAATGAGGAAGTGCCGGGCCAGGGTTCCCTGAGGGAGGAGTTACCGGGCCCTCCAAACTCGGAATGGCCCGGTAATTCCCCATTCAGGGAACCCGGACCCGGTTTTGGAGGCAGCCATACGCCAATAGCGGCATAGCTGTAATGAGGCCCCTAGTGTTCCAGGGGCAACGTGCTCACTTTGGAAGCAAGACGATGCAGAGCAACACAGATTCGATCCCGGGATCTGTGCTTAGAAACCTGTAGGTATTAAGCGCAGTATAAATAACCAATTACAATTACACAATTATGAACAAAAAACGCATGAAACTACATGTTCCTCCTGTTTCACAATCCCACACCTACCAGCAGTACATAATTGCTATTTGAGTATCAATATTTTGTCACCAGCAGGGGGCACTTCTTGTATTTATGTCCTGGGGCCTCATTACGACCCAGGCGGTAAGTTACCGCCTGGGTCGTACCCTTACCACCATGGTGTAAACTACATTTACACCATGGTGGATGGCGGATTTACCGCCCCATTCCAAGGTGAGTGGGGCGGTAAATCCCCATTTCCCATTTTACCCTTCCCCATTCCCATTTTTGCCCCATAGGGCATAATGGGAGTGGGGAAGGCGCTAATTACGCCACCGTAAATTACGGTGGCGTAATTAGCACCATGGTCCCTTAGCTCCATGGATTTTAACGCCTGCAAAAAGCAGGCGTTAAAATCACCATGGCGCTAAGGGTCCTTGTAATCAGGCGTTAAGGGTCGGCGCTGTTTACGGTGCCGTTAACCCCTTAACGCCTGACTCGTAATGAGGCCTCTGGTGTTCATTTACTCCTCCGCCCCTCGCATGTTTTCAGGACAGTTGAGTCTACAGGCATATTAGCTAAACAAGCACTAGCATACTTGTCAATCCTACCTATATAGCCATTAGGCTATTGCTTTTTATGCGGCCCTACGACCTACTGATTTAATCTACGGATTCCACCGCTATTGATAACGTCCGTCAGGCTGAGTGACACTTTTATGGGGCTCCAAGCAGGCCTGGCCACCTATCGACCTGCACCCATGACAGCAGGGTCAGACCGGACACTCAAAAAAAAGTTGGCCATCCCTTGCCTCAAAAAAGTGGCCCACCCCGCATCGCAAAAAAGGTGGCCCACCCCGCGCCTCAAAAAAGTGGCCCTCAAATCATCATCCTTGAATCGTGTCAATTCACGACTTAACAGAAAATGCTACTTTTGCACAGTTCAAAATCCTGATACTGGGGCTGGGCCTGCCTAATTCACAGAATCACAGAAGCGTGTTCTAATGGAAAAAACCTACTGGAAAACGTTCTGTGAATTAGGCCCATACCATAGGGTCAACAAGACAAGATTGCATACTTCTGAGCTCTATAAAGTGAGCTTCATTATGTTGAGCTTAAAATGACTTCTATGGCAAACGTGCCTCAGTGTTTATTTACTTTCTGCCATGCAATGTTAGAGATAAAACCTTGCTCATCCTGAAGACGGGTGCTGTAACCTAAAACAGTGGGTGAGTTGTCTCTGCTGTGTGGTAGCTAATAACGGCTCAGACCACATCTTGGTTTTCTTTCCCCCCCCCATGCACACAGGCATGCTAGTTTGCTGGAGTTCTACCCTCTGTGTATTTGTTTGGAAACCTCTACATAGTCTGTATGCAATACTTCTGACACCTACACTTTGTTGTTGCTACCACCAGAGTCTGATGACATATCCATCAGGGTACTTTGTCTAAACACATTTGCATGCATGTGTATGTGTGTGTTGCAAGCATGACTCAAACAGGCCTATTGTAACAAAAAAGCTTGATGTGACAAATTACCATGATTTAACAAGTGCACATTAGTTTACAAGCAAGCATTATTTTACCAAAATGTGCTGGATGTAAAAAGCAGGTAGGATGTTAAAAGTCAGAAATATGCCTCATGGTGCATTGATTCTTAAGGTCTGAGTCACAAAGTTGTCCCTGTGGTAAATCGGGAGATGCCCGTGAGCACCTCTGATGCACCTGCTGGCTTTTAACAGATTCGCAAAGCCTTAAACTGGGGAAATCTGGAGATGCCGTGATCCTCTTTGAGACACCCTTGCGCACATTTGTGAATTGCAAACACACCAGCATCTAAAATATGATCCCGACCTCTTCCTATTTTCTCTAGTTTTAAACTTTGAGGGGATAAGTTATCCGGTGAAAATAATATGTGCTCACAGCTATATCCTGATTTGCTTCAGCGAAAATATGTATGAATCTGCACTGTCTGTAGCCTGCATGCTGTAACCAAAGAAAAGAAGAAAATTAAAATAAAAAGCTTTTTTGTTATCCCAGAATTGTGCGCTATTGTGTACTTCACTGCCACACCTGAACACTGATTTCAACCTGGGCATTTTGTTGGTGTATGTAATGTTCATTTATGATAGCAGCGTGAAGGGCTCCTAAGCGCGGCCGCGGGATCCGAACCTGTTTTGCCCCGTGTTGTCTTGCTTCCAAAACAAACGTATTGCCCCTGAGCTATCGAGGCACTGATATCCTTCACATCAATAAACACATGCAGGCTAATTCATAGAATCCAGCGCACAAGTAGCGCACGCGGCTGGCGCACAGCGTGCGCCTGCGATAGTCTGCGCCAGGCACGTGCGCTAAAACAGATTTCCGCGCACAGCGTATTCATGGATTTCAAGCTCCCAAAACAGCCGTGGCGCAGAGAATCGCAGCGAGCCTGCAGCAGCGCCAGTAACGCCCCCAAGAACGCCCTCGCGCACGGAAAAGCCATCAAAAGCGCTAAATCATCGCTAGGGGCTGCGCTAACCCCGGACCACTTCACAGGGCAGGCAAACAAGGAAAGCAAAGCGGGCAATCTCCAAATCAGGAGTACGCGGGAAGTACTACACGCGACTAGGCAGGGAACGTGAATCACAGGGGTACGCGGGAATCATCACACGCGAACAGCCAGGGTGCGTGTATTACAGGGGTAGCGGGAAGTCCAACACGCGATGGGCCAGGGAACGTGTATTACAGGGGGACGCGTGAAGTAGAACACGCGATAGGCCAGGGAACGTGCATCACAGGGGTACGCGGGAATCATCACACGCGAACAGCCAGGGTGCGTGTATTACAGGGGTAGCGGGAAGTTCAACACGCGATGGGCCAGGGAACGTGTATTACAGGGGGACGCGTGAAGTAGAACACGCATAGGCCAGGGAACGTGTATTACAGGGGTACGCGGGAATCATCACACGCGAACAGCCAGGGTGCGTGTATTACAGGGGTAGCGGGAAGTTCAACACGCGAAGGGCCAGGGAACGTGTATTACAGGGGGACGCGTGAAGTAGAACAAGCGATAGGCCAGGGAACGTGCATCACAGGGGTACGCGGGAATCATCACACGCGAACAGCCAGGGTGCGTGTATTACAGGGGTAGCGGGAAGTTCAACACGCGATGGGCCAGGGAACGTGTATTACAGGGGGACGCGTGAAGTAGAACACGCGATAGGCCAGGGAACGTGTATTACAGGGGTACGCGGGAATCATCACACGCGAACAGGCAGGGTGCGTGTATTACAGGGGTAGCGGGAAGTTCAACACGCGATTGGCCAGGGTACGTGTATCACAGGGGTGCGTGGGAATTATCACATGCGAATAGGCTGGGTGGGCCCCCACAGGTGTACCCTGTACACCCTCCCTGGCCCCTGCAGGCAGCCCACAAAACAGTGGACTACCCTGCACACCTGATCATGTCCCCCTGCACCCCCATCCACCAGGGGCACCTGCCATCAGGCCCCCATCCATGTCTCCCACCACCCCCAACCCCCATCCACCAGGGGCACCCTCCACCAGGCCCCCACCCATGTCTCCCACCACCCCCACCCACCAGCACTGTGGGGCACGTGGCCAGCAGGCAGTCAGGCAGCAGCCGATGGCAGGTGGGAGCGTGCTCAGGGTTCTTGGGGACTTAAATTCGGCCTCCTGGCCAGGAGCGTGGTCTTTCGTGTTAGAACGCGTGGACAGCCTGATAGGGAGTGATTTTGCACCTGAAAACCCCACACTCATCGCGCGAAAACCCGTCACCAGCATATGTGCGTCAATAGTTACCTGCACGTGCAGTGTCAAAGCGTGTGATTGGTGAAAAGTGAGCGACACGCAGGAGTGTCGAAGCGCGTGATTGGTGAAAAAGGATCCACATGCAGGAGTGACAAAGCGTGTGATTGGTGAAAAGTGAGCTACACGCTGGAGTGTCGAAGCGCGTGATTGGTGAAAAAGGATCCACATGCAGGAGTGACAAAGCGTGTGATTGGTGAAAAGATACCTACACGCAGGAGTGCCAAAGCGTGTGATTGGTGAAAATGGGCCAAGCACGTACACGCCGTAAGTGACGATGTACGTGTGGGCCTGTATAAAAGGTAGTGTTGAACACTATTTCCTTGTACGTGCTTTTCGTGGAGAGCGAGTGGGTGAATTCGGTACTTCTTGTCGTTTCACACGCGATTTACTTCACGGCGTTTCCAGTTCGTACTCCCTGTTACCTCTGACAGCTCTTTTCTCTTTTTCCTCTTGTACTGGTTTTCCTGGGCCTGTTCCCTCAAACAGTGTCCCCTTCTACAGTTGTCCTGTCTCCTCAGACAGCGTACACCTCTTCTTTTGGCGGGGGTGTTGCCAACCAAAAGTGCTATTTTTTCACGCTCTTTTACCTGGCAGACGGTGAGTCACGCACGTATCTAACATCTGTGCTTGCCCCGTGTGTAGCCTACCCCTTCAGAGGTCAATCTAGGCCGCGTGTGACACGCATACGTTCATTGTGTTACTGGATGCCACAGCGTAGTGCAGGGTTTTCCATCAGCACACGTGGTCTAGGAGGGGTATTGTGCACGTTCCTTAACTTTTTTGGGGTGCCTGTGCGTTGCGTGACCCGTCATCTTTCCCCAGGGGTGTCATATAGCCTTGCCACTGCACTAGGGTACGAATACCATCTGGTACCCAACCCCTTTGACACCCAATTGCCCAGGACAATTGTGCACACCCACTCCCATACGCACAATACCATCAGTGCCATGGTTGGGAGGCGTGCAAGCCGTAAGGGTGGCAAAGGTGGCCGAGCCACACGTGGTGGCCGTGGAGGATCCAACAGGGGACGTGGTTGTGACTTGCTTGGCGCCCCTGTTCCCCCCAGTCTGGAGGAACAGTCAGGGACACCCATGCCCCCCCCCCCAGTTGAGAGTCATGTGGCTGATACCAACCCTGATCAGCCCATGTCGGACCAGGCCATTGTGGCACCAGACCTGTCCGAGGGTGATTCCATCGCTGACATCCAGGTCAGCAGGTCCACTGTACGTGCACCGGTGCACATTGGTGTCATCAGGGCACGCGCATCTATGCCAGATAGGTCATCTGCTGGCCCCCGTAGCCAGGGTGTGGCTCAATCCACCCCACCTCTCATACACCCTGCCAAGACTGTGTCGGTCCTAGTTCATGCACCTCAGATCAGGCCTGACCCCATCCCACTACCCCCAATGCCTGCACCTACTCCCATGCTGAGTGGGCAATCACACACACCCAGTACAGAGTCCACCACGGCTCCTGCCCCTAGTGTCCACAGCGGCGTAGGACACTCTGGATCCCCACCCCCTTCCAAGCGCAAGAGGAAGAGTGCACGTCCGGCACAGGCTGATGCCCCAGACACGGCTGCACAGTCCGGCCCATCAAGGAAGCCAAGCTTCACAGACGCCGAACTTAATGCACTTGTTCAGTATGTGTCAGATCATGATAGGGAAATGGTCATCGTTGCAGGGTCCAAGACCACACATGCCAGACGCCAGGCACACTGGCAGACCATTGCTGACAGAATAAGTGCCCTTGGAGTAGTGAGGCGCACAGCTAGTGATTGCCAGAAGCGCTGGAATGACCTTAAGCGCAGGGCAAAGGATAAGCTGGCCTCAAGTCATGCCGCAACCTTGGTGACTGGAGGTGGGTCCCCAGCACAGGAAATAGAACTCACACCACACGAGTCCGTAGCTGGATCCTACGTCACCGAGGGACAACTCCAAGGTGTGGGAGACCTCCCTGATTACGAGGCATCATCCGGTGAGTGCACATGCATGTGTGTATCATCCATGTGCATGTTGTGTGTGTGAAGCATTCATGTTGGGTGCCTGTCAAGGGGGTGTGTGGCAGAGTTGATAGTGGCACCCATGTGCCTCATCCAGTATGTTCAGTGCAACACCATCTGGCCACAGCACTATCCCTACTGGCAACAGTGCACATATGGGCCAACACCATGGAAGTTGCCCTTGATTAGTAATTTTGTCACTACATTGTTGCTCATACTCCCCTGTCTATTCATCTGATGTCTTACATACCATTCCTCTCCTTTCCCCCAGCCATCAAAGTTTCATCTTCACATGCCTGACATGCAATGATACCACATGCTAATGCGTCCTCTGTATATAAATGCCTACCAACATGCAGTCATAATGTGGATGTAGCCTTGACATCCACCTCCTTCCTGGGTCCTTTGGTACCGTCTGGTTTCGAGCCCCATTCCCTCACACTCCATGCTGCTCTTCATGGTCTATCTTCCATGACTTCTACAGTTCAGACCATCGTGCCCTACGCACGACACCTGCTTGCCAAAAGTCAAATGAGGGCAGCCTGCCCTCCAATGCGACCCACCCTATTGCTGACCAGTGCATCTGAGCCTACTCTAAGCTAACTCTCACTGACATCTGCTCATACATGCCTTTGCCTGTCCCATAGACCCTTCACATGGTCCCTGTCCTCTCTCCTTGCTCCTCTTCCACCATCATAGGTGGGACCCGTTGGGGTGTACTCCTGGCCTCCTTCCAATCCTCAGATACCACTAATGATGTGCATGGTAATGGGAGCGTCTCAGTCCAAGGCCCTTAGGCCAACCTCAATCTCCTTGAGAAATGCTACCCACATCTCATCAACTTCCTTACCTCTCCTGCTGTCCCCCCTCCTCTCTCCTCATCAATCCTGCACTGCCTCCCTGCACCCTCCCATGAACCTTCTCCGCCTCCCACTCCAACTCCTACACATGCGGCACCTCTGATCTCTAGCACTCCCCGTAAGTCCTACAAGGCTGTCAACCTCCTCCACAATTACACTCCTTTCACTGCGGCTGCATCAGGCATTCCTCCGATAACTGTCACTTACATGAGGTTATGCACCTTGACATCCTTGGTCTCATGGAAACATGTCTGACGGCCAGCTCTGTCTGCATCCTTGACCCTCTCCTTGGCCCGCCACCACTGTGCAGGGGGGGTGTGCCCTTGGCTTCCCTGAGGGTATTCCTGCCACTGTCACACCTACTTAGACCTACTCCACTCTGGAATGGCTTGTGTGAGGTTTCTGTCCACCACACCTTGACATTCCAAACAGTGCGTACTGTGTCTGGGAAAACTGGTCAAATGTACTACTTCCTTTCTGAGTGTCCTCACCTCTCCTCCTCACTCATGTCCCCAGACACAGAATTCCTCATCCTTGGTGCGGTACGCATCCACCTGCATGCCTGTTGACGCCCCCACCTGACCTTTCTGTGACCTCAGCAACTCCCTCTCACCCTCTAGACTCCCGTCTGTCCCTACTCATTCTGCAGGGCACACTCTTGATGCTCTGATCTCATCTGACTTTCCCCTCTCCGTCCATCTCTGCACTCCTCTCTCCTGGAGTGATCACATTCTCCTCTCCTCCCAGCTCACCCTCAACACCCCACAGGCAAAGCCACCCTCACCACTGTCACACACCTTCTTGGTATTCCGACCCATGAAGTGTGTGTCAGTCGAGGCTCATGCTGCCAAAATGTCCCCCCCATCCAGCTCCCCCTTAGGCTCACTCCCATCCTGACAGGGCCCACTCCATGCTCCACTCCATGTCAGGTACACTGGATGTCTTAGCCACGGTCATGACCACCTGTCTGAAGCCCCATGCCAATGCAGAGTCCTGGCATGACTCGGATCTTGGGAACCCAAACCACAGGTGCCGGGTGGCAGAGAGGGAATGTCCTGCATCATGGCCATCCTCTGGCAAACTGGCCTGCCACATGCTCCAAAGGCAATAGCGCCTCACCCTTCTCACCAAGATGAGATCCCCAATCCAAGGGCACATATCTGCGGCATGTGACAACTCTGCAGGACACATAGAAATCTGAAAGGACCTTGCCGAGCCAGAGGCAGTGTGTACCTCCCCTGTCCCCTCCGAGCCCACAGCACAGCATGATTGTCTCTGTACCCCTATAGGCCACCCCCCCAGCACTTGTCTGTGCCTAACACCATCTGCCCTTGACGTCAAGTCCTACTTACCTTGTACAGCACTTCCAGCCGCCACTCCCCCTTGCACTTCATTGTGCCACCCACCCCTGCACTTGCGTGACATGAATGACACCAGCACCAGTAGTATTGTTGACTGGCATCCCCTTCTGCCCCACCACCCCTCAGTGCTCCGCTGCACCTACAAACATTACTTGACCGGTGCTTCACGAATGCAAAATTATTCCGTTACAGGTGTTGGGGAGGTGGAATCACAATGTTTACTGCATTATGTTGATCTAGACAAGGCACTGTGCATCGTTGCCAATTTGGACTAGCAGATCCATGTACAACATGTATACTAATTGATGTGACGATGCAATGTCAGGACCAGAGTGGTTGAAATCCAAAAAAGTAGCCCTCCTCTCCCTCTTCACTTGGTGGCTATGTCACATGCCATGTGTGTGATGGCATGTGCCTTTGACATGGCAATCACCGCCCAATGTGTGATGGCAGTGCTAGGCATCAAGGTGAGCAGGCGTTGCTCTCCAATCAGTACATAGTATGCCCTGAGCCTCCCCTACAGACCCAGTGATGGTGAATGCATAGGAGGACTCCCAGTCATGTAGGACATGTGTCGTAGGACTACTGCCTATGTTGTTCATCAGCCCTTGTTGCATGCCATGGTGCTAATGCCTGTTTCCATTTTTCTCTTTCATGTCTTTGCAGGGGACGAAGCACTTGTTGATGCTGGGGATGTGGTGGTGGAGCCGTCCCAGGAGGGCAACCCGGGCCGACCTACCACAAGTGAGGGACGTGGTGTGTTTGTGGGTGAAAACCCACAAGTGCTGCAGGCCGTGCTGTCGAGGGGTGTCTCTGGGGGTTCCTCCCCCGAGCAGTATTCAGGTGTAGACTCGGAGGATGACACCTATGTGCAGTCGCAGGTGAGTGTTCTTGGGAGAGAATCTCCTCTGTCCGACCCACCTGCAGCCAGGCCATTGGCCTCAATGGGGATGTCAGTGTCGGCAGATCAGCCTCCGGTGGTTACGGATGCAGGGCCACACCACCCAATCTCTGATCCTGTTCCTGGGGCTGCAGATCAGAGAGGGAATGCAGTCCTGCAGCCTGAGGCCTTGCCGGCACAGCAAGGCGCAGTCCGCCTTGCCCCAGGCAGGTGTGGTGCCCGTCAACGTGGTGGCCGTATGCCACCTGGCAATACCGTATGGGAGCAATCCATCTACGGTATGGCCACCCAACAGGCAGCATCATCCGAGATGATTGCACAGGCCATGGATAGGGTGGCCACTTCCATTGTCCCCCCAGAAAGGCTGATGGAGCGACTGGATCAGGCTACAGAGTCCATCTGCCAGGCACACAGGGAGGATATGTTGGCGTCCAACATGGACAGGCGGGCGGCACTGGCGACTCTGGGGGAATCACTTTCCATGGAGTCCCAGCGCCACAGGGAAGCCCTGAGGGAAGAACTCCGTCACCTCAGGTCGACCCTGTTAGAGCTTGAGGCTTCATCCCATAGAAGGACAGAGGAGCAGCTGGAGCGTCTGACACGGACGCTCTCGGCCGAGATGCAGGCAACTCGTGCGGAGGTCAGGTCATCCCGGGAGTTACTGCATGGGGACCTCCGCATGATTATAACCCAGAACCAGAACTACCAGACCCGCCTGCTTGCAGCCATGGAGGAGCAAACTCGTGCTTTGCGTGGGCTGCCTCCCATTGTCACACCATCTTCTGAGGCAGCTCCCCCACCTCCAGAGTCAGCTGCAGGGTCTGGGCAGAGCCATAGCGACTCATCTCCCACAACAGAGTAGCCGTGTGGGCCACGAGCCTATGGGGTGTTTTCCTTTCCCATGATCCACACAGGTGGATTGTGGCGTGCATCCTGTCCTCGGACCTCATAGGTGGCCCCCCCCTCCCCCGCCGGCCCTTTCATGGCCATTTTTTCTCTTTTTCATTTTTATTTTGCAAGAGTGTTGCCTTGTGTGGGTACCTGGGCATACACTGTATTGTGGCTGGGCACATGCAGGCTTGTCCTGAGTTTGGTTTCGATGCTTGGGTAGCAGACATCCACACCCCTCCTGCTTCCCTTTCCATGGGCTTGCAAAGGGTGTGCCCAAGTGACAGCAAATTACACGGTGACATTGGACTCCCATGAGCTGTTGGCCAGTCCATAGTCAATACTGTGTAGACATTCATAGTGTTCATTGTTGTTGCACCTAACTATGCATGATGGTATGATATGTGCCTCTACTTACATATGTTGCTCATGTTTTGCAGGTATTTCACACAGATCTTCACAAGGGCATACTCTCTGGAGTCACACTACATGTCGGTAGATGTGCACTGACACTTTTGCATGGCGCCATCACTGTACATCTGGACGGTGAGGACATACCAGCTGAATCAGGTAATGAGACTACCATTGATTACATGCAATGTGTCTTGTTTGGGTGGGCTTCAGGGTGGGTTGGTGTGTAATTTGATAGAAATTACTCTTACACAGGTGTGTAGTAGTGGCTCCAGGGCGGTTAGCTGCTCAAGTGCGGCTATGTTCCATTTGGGGCACTGCTATTTGTGACACTGGTGTCATGTTGTGATGGCCAGTTTGTTTGCTGTCACATACCATGACATGGTGTCCTCAGTGGCGGGACTGTGAAGGGAGTGGGTGACATGGCAATGTTGTCATGTAGTGAATCGCCTGTGGCAATGCATTTTAGATTGATGGAGTTGTGTCTTTGCGTTGTGATGCATAGCTGGTGTATGTGTAGCTAGGGGTGCACACATATTGACACTTCCATGTTAACAATCTCAGGCTGATGTGTATCTGACAGTTCATTGTCAAGTAATTTTCAGGCATTGTCAGGTAGAGTCATCATTGATTGTCAGATGGTATGTGCCAGAGCAGTGTGCACTAGCCAGCACTGTGATTCCTAGGTGAAGAAGTTGGCCACCAGTTGCGTACGGGCTGCCTCCCCCCGTGCCCTTTCCCCTCCCATGCGCAGCGGGCGTGCATGTGGTTGTGGATGTGGGGGCACCACCATGTCCACGGGCAGGCCCCGGCGTGTTGCAACGTTGTGCAGGACACATGCTGCCACTATGATCCTGCACACTATTCGGGGAGCATATAACAGCTGCCCGCCAGAACGGTCAAGGGAGCGAAAGCGTGACTTGAGCACTCCGAATGTGCGCTCCACTATGCCCCGTGTAGCAATGTGGGCTGTGTTGTACCTTACCTGGGGTGGCGTGGTGGGGTTCCGGATTGGGGTCATCATGTGGGGGCTGATAGGGTAGGCACTGTCCCCTGCGGAGGTGGTGATGGGTATCATTAGTGGTGTTGTGTCATGACCCAGTATCTGACATGCATGCATGTGCAGTGGCATTCATGCTCACCAAGCAGTCATGTATCTCCATGCTGGCCAGCCTCTAGGTCCCGGCATAGGGTAGACATTCTGTAGATGAAGCTGTCGTGGGTGGACCCTGGATAGTTGGCATATACTGATGTGATGATTCCCTTGGCATTGCATACAACTTGGACGTTGATGGAATGCCAGTGCTTGCGGTTTCTATAGATGTGCTCTGTTGCCCTGGGTGGACGTAGAGCCACATGTGTGCAGTCAATTGCACCAAGCACTTTGGGGAATTGAGCCACACCATAGAATTCCTGGATGCACGTCCGCCTTTCTGCATGAGTCCTGGGGAGATATATGTGCCTGCGGACTGAAGGCCGTGCAGTGATGATGTTCAAGACCTGGTGTAGGCAGCGTGACTGCGTGGCCTGTGACACACCACCCACTATGGCACTTGTCCGCTGAAAGGATCCAGTGGCCAAGAAGTGCAGTACATTCAGGACCTTCTGCAGGGGGCTGAGTGCTTGGGAGCACAGGGTGGGTGATGTGAGGTCATCCTCCCACTCACTGACCAGGTCCAGTATGATGTGTGCTGGAAACCTGTACCTCCCATACACCTGGTCATCAGGCATCCCGAATAGGCTGGTTCTGGGTGTGAATATTCTGGCCCTGACTCTCCTCCTCATCCTCCTTTGGTAGCCCACTGCCACTGCTGCTAGGAACGGTATGTTCATCCTGGCATCTGGCTTGTTTATTGAAAAGTGCGCAAATTAATGCCTTGCGCGTGTAGTAGGCAGCGTGTGAGCCTCGCACCCCTGGAATCGGGTTCCCACTCCAATCGCGTGTGGAAATTCCCACGCTGCAGGCATACAGGTGCGCTGACGTACTTGCCTGTGTAAGTGGCCGCGCGCCCCTGAAATACACGTACATAGGCCAATGGCGTGTACGCGCACTTTTGGGCAATTACACGCGATGAAATACACGTACATAGGCCAATGGCGTGTACGCGCACTTTTGGCCAATTACACGCGATGACACTCTGACGTGCAGGATTTCCACGTGTGCTCCGTCTTCACGTGCTGAGTGGGGAACGCCCGTGCGGATCACGTCAGACGCGCTTACGCGATGAGGGACTCTGGTCCAATAGAATCGCGTATGCGTGCTGACGCACTTACGCGCTAAGGGCCTTTCCTCGGATTTCACGCTGACGTGCAGGAATTTCACGTGCCAAATCACTCCGTATCAAGCTGGCCACCCGAAAACACACGGAACACCACGCTCCTGCCCCGAAGGCCGAGTTACTGCCCCCCAAGTGCCCTGTGCAGCCTCCCACGTGCTATCTGCTGCTGCCTGCCTGCCTGCCTGCCTGCTGCCACCGTGCCCTGCCATTTGGTGCCTGCACATCAGCCATCTGCAGGGGTCCAGTTGCTGTGTCCACCCCTGCTGGAACTGAAGACTCCCAACTGGGATTACATCGCTCCACAGCCCAGCCCCAGGACCCAGTTGCCCACCCACACCTGCCTCTGGGGTTGCCATGTCGGGCACTTCTACATCTGGCACCAGTGGCAACCCCAGGCCAGAGGGGCAGAGGGGCACCAGCTTCACTGCCACCGAAGTTGGTGTCCTGGTGGAGCATGTCCTGGGGCAGTATGATGCCCTCTTTGGATCGTCCCGCGCCAGCAAGGAAGGACGGGAGAGGATCTGGGCCGACTGTGTGGTTGCCATCAACGCGGAGGGGGTGGCAACCCGCAACGTCTTGAAGATCAAGAAGCGCTGGGAGGACTTGAGGTCCAGGACCCTTGTGAAGGCCCGGCGCCTCGTGGAGGGGGGCCGGGGCCACATGAGTTCCATCCAGAAGAGGGTCCTGGAACGCGTACGCCCAGCGCTCCACGCCCAGATCCTTGAGAGGGAGACCCGTCTGGAGTTGAGCGGTAAGTGTCCAAGCATCACTGCGTGAGACAGGGCATGTTGCGGTGTGCTGGTTCTATGATACTTGCCTGTATGTGTGCCATGTGCCATGTATGCATGTATGTGTGCTGGGACATCATGGTAATGCATGTGCGACCAGTGATGTGTGACCCACATGGTTGTTGCATGTGTAGAAATGCGGCATGGGGAGCACTATGCGGATTTGGGACATGAGAGCATGCCAGTCTCTGTACCTGGACATGGATGGGGGTGAGGATGGGTGCTGATGCCAGGTACATATATGGTAGCCATGTCTGTGTGCCTGACCTGCATGTCTGTGACTTGTGCATGCCATGGATGCATGACTCATGTGTGTGACAATGCACAGATTCAGTGACGCACCCACCTTACCCTTGTTTTGCCTGTGTTTGGTGTGATTGTGGCCAGATGGATGTGACTGAGGTGTAGTGTGTGCATGTGATATGCATGAGCCATGATGCATGTGAGTTACATTTCATTGAATGTTTCAAGAGTCAATTGGACATGCATGGAAATGTGCATGGCATGCACCATGCCTGTTACTGTGTGTGTTTTGCCTGGACTGACCCATGTGTTGTGGAGGGACATGATGGAAGTGTACTTTGACAGGGGTGCTCATCTGCTGTTGCTTCCTGTCTAGGGGACCATTGTACAGTAGCCTGATGCTTGTGTTCTTTGTCTCCCTCTACGCAGCGGCTAGTGAAGAAGAGGGCGGAGACGGCGCTGTGGAGCAAGGCGGCGGGGATGCCCCCACGGCTGCAGCGGAAGGGGTGGGTGAGCCCCCACAGGGGCCTGCTACGGCGGGAGACGGTGAGGAGCCATCCAGGTTGGTGGTTTGCACAGAGGAGGAGGAGGCCGACACTGGTGCACACATGGGCCCTGGTGGGAGCATCCCTGCTGGTGCAAGTGGTGCAGTCCAGGGCCAGGGGCAGGAGGCAGCACAGGTCACCGTGGAGGGGCCTGTGCATGTCGCTGTCCCTGACCCTGTGAGTGCACCACCATGCACCAGCAGGGATGCCCCGTCCCAGGCCCGTCCGCAGGTAGAGGGGATGTCCATGTCAACTGACTCCCCTCCACCTGCGGCCGTGGGGACCCCTGGCCACGTGGAGCAGGTCCTGATTGGGGTCGCGATGCGCACGGCTGTGATTCGTGATGCCGTGCGTGCTTCCCGGGAGGAGCACGCACGTCATCACGAAGTGCACCGTGCCGACGTGGCCCAATTGGGATCGGCCATGTTCGGGGGGTTCCTGCATGTGTTGGCCAATCTGACGGCCCTCTCCTCCTCTGTGCAGGCTATCCACCAGTCGTTCTCCTTGCCGTCTTCCGGCCCAGATGCCACCATGGCCCCCTGTGGACCTGCCCCGACCAATGCAGCCAGCTCGGTGGGGATCCCATCCCTGCCACAGTTGGGAGTCGGAGGTCCAGCAGGGGTGGACGACACAGCAAGTGGACCCCAGCAGATGGAAGATGTGCCGGCATCATCGGGCAGGGCACGTGCACGACGGCGTCGGTGGTTACCATCAGCCTGGATGCCGTCGTGCTGGCAGAGGCAGTGGCGTCGCAGGCAGCAGCGGGCTCGACGTGGGAGGCATCATGGCTCAGGGCCATCAAGATCGGAGGGGCAGGCATCGGCCGGAGGGCAGGGCAACCCTGGCATGGCGGTGTGTTCCGTGTGGGAGGAGTTTGGCCAGCGGATAGGTGCGGAGCGGCAGCGGGCGGAAGAGGAGCGGCTCGCCATGGCCAGGGCGGAGATCTCCATGCATCAGGCATTGAGGCGGGCTGAGTGCCTCGAGGAGGCTCGCAGGGAATTTGGAGAGCACATGGGGTTGTCCCTGCGAGACCTCGGGGCCAGGACTGAGTCCCGCCTCCAGGACATTGACGTGGAGTTCGAGGATGCCCTGGCCAGCATCACCAAGTGAGCCGCAGGACTAGCCCGCTGCCTTTGTATATAGTTTTTTAGTTAGTTAGTGCTAGGTTTCCTTTATTTAATTTTTTTTTTTTGGACCGCTTGGACAATGGCCACTTCTTTGTACATATTTTTTTAGATAGTTAGTATTAGGTTTAATTTGTGGTGTTGGGCTCATGGACCCTTGAACAATCCTGTAAATATAGTTATTTTTTGTGAGATTGATTTTTTAACTTTCATATTGGTCACACCATGTCGTAATGGTTTATCTTTCATTTCATTCTACATGTGTTTACTTTGGACAAAATCTATTCTTTTTTCTATCCTTTGTTTTTTGGTTTCTCATTTTTGTTCCCGGACATGGACCTTTTATTTGCTTTAGCAGATAGTTGTCAGAGTTTACTTTATTTTTATTTTTAATACATTTTGATATTATCTTACACTTGTGTCATTTTTTCTTTGGTTTCTTACATGCCATGATATGGGTTTTGACATTGACTTGCACCCATTGTGTATGTGTGTGTGGCGGCCATGTGTTCTTTTGCTTACTTGCCTTTGGGGTTGTGTCATGTGATTGCATTCACTATGTGGGTGCATGCAATCCTTGCCTGGGTGTTTGTGCTGGGTATGCTGGTCATTACTGCCATTATTGTGTATCGTCAGGGCCAGGGGGACATGGGTGGGGGCCTGGTGGAGGGTGCCCCAGGTGGATGGGGGGTTGGGGGTGGTGGGAGACATGGGTTGGCCATGGGTGGGGCCCTGCTGGCAGGTTGCCCACAGTGCTGGGGGTGGGGGTGGTGGGAGACATGGGTTGGCCATGGGTGGGGGCCTGCTGGCAGGTTGCCCACAGTGCTGGGGGTGGGGGTGGTGGGAGACATGGGTTGGCCATGGGTGGGGGCCTGCTGGCAGGTTGCCCACAGTGCTGGGGGTGGGGGTGGTGGGAGACATGGGTTGGCCATGGGTGGGGCCCTGCTGGCAGGTTGCCCACAGTGCTGGGGGTGGGGGTGGTGGGAGACATGGGTTGGCCATGGGTGGGGGCCTGCTGGCAGGTTCCCCACAGTGCTGGGGGTGGGGGTGGTGGGAGACATGGGTTGGCCATGGGTGGGGGCCTGCTGGCAGGTTGCCCACAGTGCTGGGGGTGGTGGGAGACATGGGTTGGCCATGGGTGGGGGCCTGCTGGCAGGTTGCCCACAGTGCTGGGGGTGGGGGTGGTGGGAGACATGGGTTGGCCATGGGTGGGGGCCTGCTGGCAGGTTCCCCACAGTGCTGGGGGTGGGGGTGGTGGGAGACATGGGTTGGCCATGGGTGGGGGCCTGCTGGCAGGTTGCCCACAGTGCTGGGGGTGGGGGTGGTGGGAGACATGAGCTGGTGTGCAGGGTAGTTCCCTGTGGTGTGTGCTGCCTGCAGGGGCCGTGGAGGGTGTACAGGTAATGCCTGGGAGCTCACAGCCAAATCGCGTGTGCAACTTCCCGCGCACCCCTCAAATCCACGTTCCCTGCCATATCGCGTGTGGAACTTCCCGCGCGCCCCAGTAATCCACGTACCCGGCCATTTCGCGTGTGGAACTTCCCGCGCGCCCCTGAAAACCACGTACCCGGCCATTTCGCGTGTGCAACTTCCCGCGCACACCTCGAATCCACGTTCCCTGCCATATCGCGTGTGGAACTTCCCGCGCGCCCCAGAAATCCACGTACCCGGCCATATCGCGTGTGGAACTTCCCGCGCGCCCCTGAAAACCACGTACCCGGCCATTTCGCGTGTGCAACTTCCCGCGCACCCCTCGAATCCACGTACCCGGCCATATCGCGTGTGGAACTTCCCGCGCGCCCCTGATAACCACGTACCCGGCCATTTCGCGTGTGCAACTTCCCGCGCACACCTCGAATCCACGTTCCCTGCCATATCGCGTGTGGAACTTCCCGCGCGCCCCAGAAATCCACGTACCCGGCCATATCGCGTGTGGAACTTCCCGCGCGCCCCAGAAATCCACGTACCCGGCCATATCGCGTGTGGAACTTCCCGCGCGCCCCTGAAAACCACGTACCCGGCCATTTCGCGTGTGCAACTTCCCGCGCACCCCTCGAATCCACGTTCCCTGCCATATCGCGTGTGGAACTTCCCGCGCGCCCCAGAAATCCACGTACCCGGCCATATCGCGTGTGGAACTTCCCGCGCGCCCCTGAAAACCACGTACCCGGCCATTTCGCGTGTGCAACTTCCCGCTCACCCCTCAAATCCATGTTCCCTGCCATATCGCGTGTGGAACTTCCCGCGCGCCCCTGATAACCACGTACCCGGCCATTTCGCGTGTGCAACTTCCCGCGCACCCCTCGAATCCACGTTCCCTGCCATATCGCGTGTGGAACTTCCCGCGCGCCCCAGAAATCCACGTACCCGGCCATGTCGCGTGTGGAACTTCCCGCGCGCCCCTGAAAACCACGTACCCGGCCATTTCGCGTGTGCAACTTCCCGCTCACCCCTCAAATCCACGTTCCCTGCCATATCGCGTGTGGAACTTCCCGCGCGCCCCTGATAACCACGTACCCGGCCATTTCGCGTGTGCAACTTCCCGCGCACCCCTCGAATCCACGTTCCCTGCCATATCGCGTGTGGAACTTCCCGCGCGCCCCAGAAATCCACGTACCCGGCCATGTCGCGTGTGGAACTTCCCGCGCGCCCCTGAAAACCACGTACCCGGCCATTTCGCGTGTGCAACTTCCCGCGCACCCCTCGAATCCACGTTCCCTGCCATATCGCGTGTGGAACTTCCCGCGCGCCCCTGATAACCACGTACCCGCCCATTTCGCGTGTGCAACTTCCCGCGCACCCCTCGAATCCACGTTCCCTGCCATATCGCGTGTGGAACTTCCCGCGCGCCCCAGAAATCCACGTACCCGGCCATATCGCGTGTGGAACTTCCCGCGCGCCCCAGAAATCCACGTACCCGGCCATGTCGCGTGTGGAACTTCCCGCGCGCCCCTGAAAACCACGTACCGGCCATATCGCGTGTGCAACTTCCCGCGCACCCCTCGAATCCACGTTCCCTGCCATATCGCGTGTGGGACTTCCCGCGCGCCCCTGAAAGCCACGTACCCGGCCATTTCGCGTGTGCAACTTCCCGCGCACCCCTCGAATCCACGTTCCCTGCCATATCGCGTGTGGGACTTCCCGCGCGCCCCTGGAATCCACGTACCCGCCCATTTCGCGTGTGCAACTTCCCGCGCACCCCTCGAATCCACGTTCCCTGCCATATCGCGTGTGGTACTTCCCGCGCACCCCTGCAATCCACGTACCCGCCCAGCCCATATCGCGTGTGGAACTTACCGCGCACCCCGGTATGCACGCACACGTTTATTTTTTCTCTCTGCGCGTGTCTGTGTTTGTGGGTACCCCTTTGTACGTCATTTGTCCAGGAGGGCAACAGTATTGTACATTGGTTATGTCTGTATATAGGTGCTATTTGTTGGCGCGCCTTTTAGCGCACATTTCTTGCAGGCGCAGACACGCTACCGCCTGCTTTCTTGTGGCGGTCGTGTTTGTGCCTGTTTGTGCCTGTGCGCTGCTTTGAGCGTGCGCTTTTTTGCCCTATTCTATTCCATGAATACGTGTTGTATGCGAGCGTGTGGGCGTTCCGCGCACTTGCCTCCTGAACTTTCCCCGTGCCGCCCACATTCTTCCCCATTCCGAGTGTTGTGCCCCATTTTATTCCCCATTCCGAGTGTCCCGCCCTGTGTTCCGCCTACTTTAGAGCTGTGCGCTGCGCTCGGAGTGATGGCGCAGTGGCCGTGGCGCACGACGTTGGTTGACCTGTGCGCCGGCCTGCGCCGCGCGCTTTTTCGGCGCACGTCCTCTGCTTTTCTTGCGCACGGACTTCCATGAATCGACGTGCGCTGGTTTCCCTGCGCTTTGCGCTGATTTTCGGCGCAGCGCACGTATTGGCCCCTCTGCGCCGGGATTTTCGGCGCACATTTATTCCATGAATCGGCCTGATGGTCTTCTCTCTTGTGTACCACTCTCGTGTGATCTATGTACAGGCTTCTTAGGCGGTAACCAAACATATTCAAATATCACAGCTGCCACTTTATGCATATTATTTGAAAAGAGTATTGGTTTTGAAAAAACTCTCATACAGTTTTGGGGGAAATGCATGGAGTTCCGCTAATGTGATCATGCCAACATTGCAAGCCTCTATTTGATCCATTCCCCTGAGGGTTAATTTGCTCCCCCGACCCCCTCCCCCCTTCCCCCTCAGAGAGCAGAAGTTAATACACTGTTGGTCTCAATCTTCTCTCTCAGAATAAATGACTGGCTGCATTTTCCACATGAGTAGTTATATTGGCACGGCTCACTTTAATTATATTTTGGTGAACACTACCCATCCACCCCCCAGAAAGTGTCAGTCCGTCTCCGATACCCAAAAACCGACTGCACAGCACACCTGAGCAAGTTTTGAAACAACAGTGGTGGGGGGGACGGGCGAGTGTAGACTGAGTGGGGAAAAGGGGGTTATTGAATGAGTGCCAGGCAAGTTCAGCAAATCTAAAAAGGGCATATTCGTGCTATACATGAAACCACAATAAGGACCTTTCCAGTGGCGTAACACCAAATGTGGGGGCCCCCCTGCGAGCCATGCTGAGCCCCCCCGCCCCAACTCGGCAACAAATCACAGGTCGTGCTACACTCTGGGCAGGCCTAGATTATCACGCTTGCACAATACGCATGAACGTGCTGCTGAAGGGGTATGCCGCACACTGTACTTAGGAGAAAGATATAAATATGTGTTTTAATGCAATATACAGCACACTTTCAGAGAATAATTGGCTAAAAAGCCAGAGTGTTTGCAATTGTTTTGTAGGGTAACACCAATCCAATACATGCAAGTCACCAACAGTGCACAGGAACATTAACGCTTTGCTATTAAAAATGCCATGCCACATTGGAAACATGTCCCACTTGCTGCACAATATAGACCAGTGTAGACACGTTATAACATTACAGTAAAGCATGCCAGGCCGCATTTAGACATACCTAGACTGGTTGCACAAAAATGCCAGTCGAAGCAATAACACTCATCAAGAAGAGAGCACACATTGAAGCTCGTGTCTATGCTGCCTCTAACAACACGGCCAAACTCTTTAAAATCTGCATGGAACTGGTCAATCCTGTTGCGGTCTCCACCTCTCCTGTTCCCTCCCATGCCCTCTGTATGGCTCTGGCCTCTCACTTTTCCGCTAAAACTCAGGACATCCTGTCCACTATCTCCTCTTCCTCTCTTGGCCCCCTGTGGCCATCTCTACCTCTCCTCCTCCTTTCTCCTCTTTCTCTCTGACAACACCTGACAAGGTTTCTAGACAAGTCCGATCCATGAAAGTGTCGTCCAAACAGGTGCTTCCCTGCTCCTACAGAACCATCAAGCACCATATTGACACCCTCGCTGCACCTTGGCCGATTTCTGTAATCGAATGTTCCCCTCTCCCCTTAAGCACTCCCTTGTGCACCCACTCCTCAAGAAGCCGCCTGCCGATCCTACCTGTCCGGCAAAACTATTGCACAATCTCCATCACCCCTTTCCTGGGCAAACTCTTGGAAAAAAGCTGGCCATCTCCCAGCTTACACTCCACCTTGAATCTGGTGGTTGTCTCCATGACCACCAGTCTGGCTTAAGAGCTGCCAGAGGCACAGAAACCTCTCTCCTGAACACCCATGAAGATCTGCTCTCTAACCTTGATTCCAGCATTCTTTCTGTCCTAATCCTCCTTGATCTTTCCTCTACTTTCGACACAGTCAACCACGCCATCCGGATCAATCGACTAAGTGAGAACCTCAGCATTACGGATCAGGCCCTGGAGTGGCTGACCTCCTTCCTCTTGGACTGCCCATCCCAGGTCCAACTTGGTCCCTTTCTCTCCGCCAACTCTCTCTCTACCTGTGGCATTCCCCGGGGCACTATCCCATCACCCTGGTTTTTCAACCTCTACTTGGCCCCTTTGGCCCACCTGATCTCTACCTTCTCCTCTAACTTTCAGTGTAATGCGGATGACTCGGCTTTCCTTAAGGCTCCCCTCAGCCTCCTCACCCGCTCATTCCTGACTGTCTATCCGTGATTCAGGATTGGTGCGTGATATCTCCCTTAGTGCCATTAAGATGGAGATCCTTCTCATTGGGACCCCTGCTTTCCCTTTCTCACTCTGGCTGCCCACCTTGGGCTCTCTTCCTTAGCCTTCCTGCGAGGCAAAAACCTTTTGTGCCATCTTCGACTCCACACTCTCTTTCTCTCCTCGCATCTCGGATGTCGCCAAGAAGTCCCACTACCTACCAGCTGCTCCTTCTCAAAGGGACTGTTCCCTTTCTCACTTTCCCCCACAAGCTCACTGTCTCCAGAGCCCTGCTTCTCTCTAGGCTGGACAACTGCAACAGCCTCTTTCTCAAGCTGCCTTCCTCTATTCTCCACCCTCTGCAACTAATCCAGAACAGGACAGCAAGACTTATCCTTGGCCACAAGCCCAGGGATCATAACTCTACAGCCCTGAAATCTCTCCACTGGCTCTGGTGGTGGCAAGAATCAAGTTCAAGACCCTTTGCATTGTCAACAAGGCTTTCTGGGGTCGGGCCCACACTACATCCAACACTCTCTTCCAAAATACCTTTTATCTTGAGCCCTTCCCCTGGCTACCTCCAACTCTCTAAGGGCTAGACGCTTCTTCAGGCAGAGAGTGGGGGTAGATCTCTCTCTTCTGCATATGCCTCCCTCCGGAATGGCCTCCTCGCCCCTCTCAAGCTTTAGCGGACCACCTGATGTTCCGGAAGCAGCTCAAAACTTTCCTCTTCTCCTCTGCTTTCGCTCTCTCCCTCCCCTGCTGATATACCTGACCTACCTGTCTGCTGTACCGACTGGTTGCTTGGCTACCCTCAGAGTCTCACTGAGTGCAGGCTCTTTCTTGATCAGTCACCCTTGCACTGCCTCCAGCCTACCACGCACTTAGGGACTGTAACTGTAACCCTACAGTCCCTTGTTCTCCTTGCACTACCCAGAGCCGCACTGTCCTGGCTGCACTTACTCAGAGCATAACAGCCCTGTTTTCCCCTCCCTTCTTCCTTGCACTTCCCCCTCCCTTTTCCCTTGCATTTCTCATTCTCGCACTTGCACGATTTGAATGACACAAGGCCTAGTAAGATCAGTTGTCTTGTCCACCCTCTATCTTCACTCCATTGCTTGTCGCGCCAAGAAACACTTGTGTACAGGCGTGTTTTAATAGACTTATATCATATCATTTTATCACAGATGCTCAAAAAAATATACAATGCTGCAGTAAGAAATTACTAGACTGGCAGCACCCAACAATCTAGCCAGGTAATTACACTCAGCAGGACGGCTTTATCAGAAATGCGCAGTTAAAAAAAAGTCATACCAAACTGAGGAATAACTAGACTGGCTGCACCAAAATGCCTCTCTAGCCACTAATACCACATATCATGCCTGCTTAGCCTGGACATGGACAACCATTATGATTTATCGCACAATCCCACTGCCCACACATCCCCTCTCCCTCCCATGCCCTACCCCAACCTCCAAAATTAGCTCCTTGGCCCAGAATTACCTTCCCGTCCCTTTCCTTTGTCCTAGAGCGTACGTTTGAGGCTCCTTGTCTCATAGGTAAGTACTGGGATGAGGAAGAGTGGGATTAGGAGTAAAGAAGATACAGGTAGCTAAGTCAGGCATTACCTCCATGTACCTCTACCTCATCCCAGTGCTTGTGTATGAGGCAAAGTGCCTCATACACAGGTACTGCCTCATACACAAGTACAGGGACAAGGAAGAATAGGGCTAAGAGTAATGACAATTACCAATAAGTAATTAAGGCATTAAACATAAGTAGGGGCTTAACAATATTCAGTTGACTGGGCTGCAGCACTCACACCCAGAAATTCTGGGCTATGTTGACTCAACCTGGCTGACCTTCAGAGCAGTTGCCGGCCAGAACAGGACACAGATGTTAAACAGCACCTGGGTTTCGCTGTTAACAAGGGCCCAGCAGTTACTTACGTAAAGCATTTCACTGTTAATACCAGCATTCAAATGCCAAATGTTTTAAGCAATTGAAATTGTGCTGTGTGTTTAGTACTTTCATGCCAGGGAAGTGATTGGAAGGGTAGAAAGGGAACAGGACAACGTTCATTCTCACAACAGTTCATAAGTGGGTGCTTTCACACCTAAATGAGAGAGTTAACTGCTTGTAACATTGAAGCTGCACTAGCATAGTCTAATTAAAATGCATAAATAAGTTAGATGCCCCCACACAAATAAATGTACCAGCCGTTAAGTTAGCGCCTCTCTCAACATTTGAAGGATCAGCCCCCCAAATGTAGGTTTTATTGCGCCCCTGAACACAAGCACAAACACCATTCACCATATACACGCATGCACACCCAGCCATCCTTACATTTAAGTGTGCACCCTTTCACCGTACACACACACACCCAGTCACCCATACATTTGTGTGCACCCTTTCACCATAAACTCACACACGCACATGTCATGGGGTTGAGGGGAGCCCTAATACTTCAAAAAGAAATTGGGCCTCTGTATAAGTTTGCTGGTCTGGTAACAACGGTACCGGAAAGCTTGCTGGTACCGTTGTGACCAGACCAGCAAACTACAAGTTCTGCTCGCGGGTGCCTTCCTGCCCGCCAGGTCTGACCTGGCGTGCATACCGGCACCCGCGAGCAGAACATTTTGGATGAACCGGCACCATTTTGAATGGTGCCGGTGCATCCGAGCTCCCCATTCCCATTGAACCCTATGGGGATCAAATGGGAACGGGGAGCATTTTTTTCCGGCACCCGCGAATGGGCATTCACCGGGTCCAGCGGGGTCGTAATGACCCGGTAATTGCCCAATCGCGGGTGCCGGAAAAAAGCACAAGTTTGGCGGCAGCTTGCCGGTTTTACTGGCAAGGCCACCGCCAAACTTGTAATGAGGCTGATTGTTTCTTTTTTAAATCACTCTGACTTCATAAAGAAATTATTTCTGTTAAGGACCGAACCATAATGGAAATCATTTCTTTATGAAGGCAGAGTGACTTCAAAAATAAACTATTTCTTTTTGAATTCATAGGGCTTTCCCCACCCCATGTCATGGAGGCCTCCAGCCTGGGGTCTTCCATGTCATGGGGTAGGGGGACCCTCAGACTTCAAAAAGAAAGTTTCTTTTGTAGTCACTCTGTATTCATAAAGACATTATTTCTGTTACAGAAATGATTTCTTTATGAAGGCAAAGTGATTTCAAAAAGGAATTATAAAAATATATATTTTGAAAAAATATATTTTTAAATTTTTTTCTCCAAGTGGGGCCCCTCCCAGGACATGTGCTTGCAGGGCCTGCGGGGGGCCCTGTTACGCCAGTGGCTCCTTCCCGCTCTCTGCACTTCAACAGGCCCCACACACCCCACGCCGACAGCCTAAGTGCGAGAGCAGCAGCAGCGTTGGGGCTCTTTGCTAGCCAATAAGCACCTGAATTTGGAACAATGGGGACCCCACATGTACGAGTTAACTTACGCAGTGTCAGGGCTCAGGCTATCTAGCACCCCACGCCGGAGTTCCTTTATCAGGCAAAACTGTAGATCACTTCACTCAGTAGTATTATGCATTGTATATTACATTTTTAAAACGTGTTTATTAACAATAACCAATTTTCTCTTTGCACTAGTAGGGGTCATGCCCCTGCCCTCCGAAAGTGGTGGTAGCGGCCCCAGAGCCCTCTTGGTGTCGTGACCCTTGGCTATGAATGGATCGAAATCGACAGAGCAAAATGCTGCACAAAAATACTGGGTCTTAGAGTCCCCACCTCAACTCAGGGCCGTCTCTTTGTCTCCGCAGGCAGGCTGTGGCCTGTGGGGGGGCTGCCTGCCTGTGTGTGTGCCTGGGGCCCCTAACCTCAGCCTGCTGCTGCACATCCTGCACTGCTGGAGTGGCTGAGACTCCTGACTGTGCGGACAGTGCAGCCTCCAGTCGACTCGCTGCGGCCCTTGTACGCCTGCTCCTGGTGTCACTGTCAGTCTGTGAGTGGCTCTCTCTGCAGCCCCAGTCCAGTCTGACCTGTGTCTGTAGTGAGTAGACTGTCAGCAGGGTCAGAGGCCCAACCAAAATATAGTCATTCATGTGACATGACTGAGGGGCTGGTGGCAGCACAGCGTCTCAGCGACTGCTGCAGCTGCATTTTCATTGGCCCGTTGTTCCAGCAGCCCCAGGCAGGCACAACAAGTTGATTTCAACTTTGCAAAGCGCAACACATTTGTTGCTTCCTGCAAAGTTGAAAGCAACTTAATGTGCGAGCCTCTGGGCCCAGCCAGGCCCCACCCAGCCCAGCCCTGCAGACTTTCTCCAGGCTCCAGCAGCCTGGCCCAGGTGTTAGTTCATTTGGTTTGCAATTTTCAAATTGCACACTCTGTCTCTCTGACTGACTTGAGCGAGCCTGGCAGCGGGCCCCAGACTGGAGTGGCGGCACCGTTGTCCCCAACCCCTCTACTTTGCATGCATGCTGCCTGATGCATGCATCATAATTTATGATGCACACATCACATCATGCATGCAAATCAATCATCAAAGCAAGGTAACCTAGTAACCTTGCTTTGATGATTTATATGCTGCCCCAGCCCAGCCGCCCACCTCCCCCCAGAGTACGGCAGACAGTTGATCCGCCAACGCCGTCCTGCTGGCATTGCCCGGGCAAGGGGAATGGGCCTAATGGCATCAATTTACTGCTACTGCTGCAGCGTGCGGACCCCTCCCCCCCAATTTACTGGTATGCAGTAAGTTGAAAATATGTATTTCTATGGTGAAAGCTGTGCACATTGCTGAGAGGTCACTCATAAGTGTTACTACATGGCTACACTATCCTCTATTGGTGCAGCCAGTCTAGACATGATTTATTATTGTTCTAAGGTATTTTCACAGGCAAAGCTTACATGATGAGGGGGGATACTGCAGCCAAAATGGACATGTATGAGCACAACCAGCATGAAAATATTTTGCGTACTTAATTTAATATTGTTGGAAAAGCGTCATGAAAATGCTCCTCTTGCGTTGATGGTGACCTGACTGGTCCACAGGCAAAGATGTATAATAGACTATCAACATTACATTTACATCTGAAATGCTAAAACCTACATATCCCATAGTCAAAAAGTGTCAGGTGAAAGGTATTGATGTCAGTATGTACTTACGGTTCTGGAGTGTAGAGTGGGTCGGAACCATGCCGTATATATTGGGTGCAGTGGAAAACTCGATAAGCTAATCCCGCTAAAAAATCTCTGGGTGATAGGTATCCAGCAACAGGTCTCAACATAAACCCAGATCGCTCTAAATTGGAATAAATAGCAGAAAGGTTAACACATAAAAGTTGATCCACCAAAGAGACAATCTATATATATATATATATATATATATATAAGTCAAAATGTGTTTGTTGGTGGAATTTGTGGCAAAGCATTATTCATTATACAATTCCACACCACTTCACTAATCTGCACCAAATATTGCATAGTTACCTGTTAGGACCCTACATTACTGGCTACATTAAATTCGAACACCCCACGCCGTCCCCCAGATTTCAGCACGAGTCAAAATGTATTTGCGGGTTTGTGCCTTGGCGAAGCATTGTTCCTTATACAATTTCACACCATTTCACCAATCTGCACCAAAATCTGCATAGTTACCCGTTAAGAACCTCTGGACATTACTGGCTACATGGCATTTGGACATCCCACCCCGTTCCCTGGATTTCAGCAAAAGTCAACATTTGTTTGTTAGTTTGTGGCTTGGCGAAGAGTTGTTCCTTATACAATTCCACAACGTTTCACCATTCTTTAACAGATTTTGCATAGTAACCTGTGAGGACCCTCCAGACATTACTAGCTACATGACATTTGGACTCCCCACCCCTTTCCAAGATTTCAGCACCTTCGCACATGAGCCGATTGCCTGAAATCAGCAAAACATCAATGTGGTCGTAGAAGGACTGGTTGAGACACAAGAAACAAAACTCAAAGTCCAGTCGCTAAAATGCATGGTTTCCAAGATGTTTGCACCGCAACGAATTGCACCACACCAAGGTGAGGCGATAGCTGGGGAGAGAGCACTTGCCCATTCTCAGTGAAGCTTACTTCAGGGTGCAAAGCACATCAAGCGATAAGCGAATCAGAACAGCGACCTACAGGATCAGTATTATCATGTCTGTTTCGAGAACAGGTACTTCTGCTAGATACCCATAAAAAGACACTGATCAAATTGCCCATTGACACATCCGCTAGGAGTAAGAAATTGACTTGTTAGCTGTGAACAGAATTCGTTAATCTTCAAAATAAAATTAGACTTGTTCCTTGTTCTTTTTAAGAATAATATGTTGTCTTTGGAATACATTCTTCATGAATTAACTAAATTGATGAACCAGTAGATCTTTTTGCATGATTCCAAACTATGGGTTTTCTGTATAAACAATAGTGGTTGCTTTGATATTATTAATCCTTGGTTGATTGAGGGTTCAGGTTGAGGGCACGTCTCAAGGACTGGAAAATGTCTTCAACATTGTTTAGCTAGATCTCATGTTTTTAGAGCAAAATCCATATTATGTAGTAGGTGTTTAAAAATAAGATGGCTCATAATTGAAAGATGATATTAAACCTGCTAATGATTCTTGTCCTCTAAGATATTTTATTTTATTTTGTATTTTATTCGTTAAAGCGCGGACCTACCTTGAGCTGCGGAGCACTGTACAGAGTGTGGGTAGCCAGCATTTGGGCTTGCACATTTTACCAGTAGCGCTGTACTGTCAGTAGAGGTTTGCGCATTGTTATGTATTGGAATTTGTTCTTGAAATTGTGTTGTTGAAAAAGCTATGTTTAGAATTGAGATTTGTGTGGGCATTCCGAGCAGACACCGAGATCGAGTTCCAGAGAGTTGGTGCATGACAAGAGAAGGATTGTTTGCAGGTCATCTCTTTGCGGATGAGTTGTGATTCAAACCGGTTGTCAAATTGCTTTAAAAGGAGCATGCGCCATTAGATATGTGGGGCTTAGCCACAAGGTACGCTGGTGTGCTACTCGTGACTGCTTTATAAATGATGCATGCAGTCTTGAATAGTATCCTGGCCTGAAGAAGAAGCCCATGTAGTTCATGTAGAACAGGGGTGATTCAATCAAATTTCCGTGCACCTGTAATAAGCAGTGCTGCAGCATGGTAGACTGCTTTTAGGGGAGCCAAGTGAGCAGCTGGGAGCCCCATCAGGAGGGCATTTCCCAATCGATGTGTGAGACCACAGAGGCCTGCACTAGGGCCCAGGGGTGTTGCAGCTGGATGAAAGGTTTGATTTTGCAAAGGGTGGAGATTCACAGCTAGGCTGTTTGGGCCTTCTTGGCTATGTGTTTCTAAAAGGACAGGCTGCTGCTGTCAATGGGGAAGACTAAGGAGTTTGCTGAGTCAGAGAGATGTGGATGAAATCCTTTTGGACGCATATCTTTGTTGGACAAGTTGTTCTTTAGTGAGCAGACTGAGTAGGATACATTCAGTCCTGGATGGGATTAGTTTGAGGTAGGCAGTTGACATCCAGGACTAGATGATTGATAGATGATTGATAGGTAGTCGCTGAAATTAATGATGTCCTGCATGCTATTTACTCTCATGTACAACTGGGTAACGTTCCGTATTGGTGGATAGCTATATTGGGATCTTTGAGGAGAGTGCCCAGAGCCTCCAGGTAAAGGTTAAAAAGGATTGGTGAGAGGATGTGGCCTTAGGGGACTCCACAGGAGGATAAACACACTTAAGGATTAGGGGTGGGAAACTGACCTGTAGCTGTACCCTAACATATTCACACAAAGAAATGTACAGGTCTGAATTTTATTTAATGTCATTTGATATTGTCAATTAATACAACCTACGTTGCCCTCCAACCATGCTAACTATGCCCTCCTGAGGTGACTAAAACCTAGGTTGCAGTGGTGTGCCCCTTACCTAGGGTTAGGGGACAGGAGACCTGGAGTCGGTTGGAATGCAACAAGTTCATCTGGATGGCCTGATGTGTGCCCAAGAGGGAGGGGGTAAACCAATTCAGGACAGTGACAGAAAATCCACTCCTGTCGGCAAGGAAGGAGAGGGGGATGCATTGGTCGACTGTGTTGAATACAGCCAAGAGGTTGAGGAGTAATGAGTCACTCTTATCTATAATTTGGAGGGCATCATCATCTCGATGCTACACTTGGGGCGGAATGCTGCCTAGAAGTCATTGAGGAGATGAAGTTGTTCGATTCTGGCAAGTATTTTGTTTATTTATTGTTAATTTATAACGTGCTTAATGCCAGCGAGTGGTTTCTAAGCACAGGATTGGGATTCGAACCTGTGTTGCGATGCATTGTCTTGCTTCCAAGACAAACGCGTTACCCCATAGCTATCCTTCCTCCCCAAGAAGTAGTTGCGTAGCACTACTTTTTCTAAAAGTTTGCCAATAAATGTGAGGTTTGTAATGGGTTTAGTTGGCCAGGTTGTCTAGATCTGGGTTTTTTCTTTTTCAAAAGAGGTAATATGAGACCACTCTTGAGGGTGTCCAGGATCGACCCTTCAGTGAGTGAGGAAATAATGATGCTGAGGAGGGCATTGAGCGCTGGGTCCAACAATTGTTCAATGCTGAGGGCTGGGATGATATAGTCAGAGTAAGAAGAAGGGAGGCAATCATTTTTAGGAGACCTGGGTGAGAGAGAGGAGAGAATTCAGTTCAGAGGGGCAGTATGTGTGCTGGTATGGAGGGGGCACTAATGCTGTGGGAGGGTGACTCGATGGTCTCTTTCGATAAGAAAATGTGTTGATTTTCTTTCCCTTTTTCCTGAGTTGCTAGTACCTCAGGGTCATGTGAGGATTTGGTACAATGCTTGACTATTTCAAAGAGGGCATTGCTCATGATGTTAGAGGCTGCCACAATGGTGGTGGAGTAGTAAGCAGATTTGTCTTCGGTTATCAGAATCCTATGGTTGGCGCACAGAGATTTGAGTTGGTGAGATCTCCAGGCTTATGGATTTTGCTCCACTGTTTCTCTAGGGCTCTGATTGAGCGTTTGTTGAGGGCGAGCTTGGGGGTGTACCAAGGAGCCGATGGGTTGGTCTTAGTGCAGCTAATTTTGAGGGGGGCTTGAATGTCCACCAGTTCCATAGCAGACGTGTTAGATCATTCTTGGAGGCTGAGGCATTCCCTGTGGTGGGAACGTTTTAAAATGTTGCTTCTAGCTCATTGACCAGGAAGCTTTTGAATGTGCGGTGTTGAGTGAGGGGGCATTTAGCCTGACCTTTGTGAGCTGTAGCCAAGTGGGTGACTGGTAGTGGGATGGCAGCGTGGTCAGACCAGTCTAGTGCGATAGGATATGCGCATGTGATATGGGGAGATGATGTGAAGATTACGTCTATGGAGCTGACTTTGTTGTGCGTGGGAGAGAGCAAAATTTGCTTTAGGTCCATGGAACCGATCAGTGCAAAAAGCATGCTTCGAGTGTGGTTGTCATCCTGTGACTCGGGGATTTTGAAATCTCTGAGAAATAAATTATTAGTATGTGTTAATTTGGCAGAGTAGAGTAAGCTGGAGATGTCAGCAATGAAAGAGTCACTCCTGGGTGGTCTGTAGATGAGGTGGAAGGTGATGGATGGATTCCCTGTGCGCTAAAGGGAATCGGCAGGCAATGATTGAAACAGGCTGGTTCTGGCAGAGAGGATGATTGATGGAGCACGGCCAAACGCTGATGTGGATGACTGCCACTCAGCCTTCCGCCTCCTGCACTTCCTGGCCAGTAAGTTGGATGCAGTAGCCTTAGGGTAGGAGGACATCGGAAACAAAAGGGGAGGATGGGGTCAACCATGTTTCAGTGATGAACAGGGCATCAAGGTTGTTGTCCGAGGTGAGGTCTGCAATCTCAGCAGTGTGAGAAACTGTTGAGCGAGCATTTCTCAACATAAGAGGGCGTATGGCCCATGGGTGTTGGATGGGGGCAAGGGCGACAGTGATGAGGTTAACTAGAGTAGCTTGCTGGGCTGCCATTCAAACCCTAGTGAGAGTGGGGAGGGAGAGGAAGGGAGGAGACACATGGTGACTGCTTTGTAGGTGAGAAGCAAGATAGCAGGTGTGGTCCAGAGCCCTGGCAGGCCCGAAAATGCACAAACAGGTGAGGTCCTTGTCTTTGTCCTTCCTTTGCTGAGGAGGCCAGTGATCAGAATGCCCAAGAAGGACTGGTGAATTAGGTGATGTGCAGAGCAGCTGAGTGGCCGGGCCAGGTCACGTGATCAGTAGCCTATTCAATGCTGTCTACCTGGAGCTGGCATAGAGCCCTTAAGAAGAGGCCCGGGAGGTGCGAAAACTGGTGGTGGGCGAGGCAACTTAGTGGCAGGGCCTGGTCACGAGACCAGCAGTCTACTCAATGCTGTCTTACTGGTGCTGGCCTAGAGCCCTTAACGGGGAAGATCTCTCAAGAATTGTATTGGCCCAATTGATGGGGCATGTATTTTTGAGCATATATTGATCGATCCGACATTTTTTTCAAAAGCATCTTACCATCGGTTTTCTCACATTTACACATGCAAAACTCACGGGTCGGAAACCATAATCCGGTGCTGATCTTATCTGTTGATCTATCGCCCTAAGTTTAAGTGCCCTTGAGGCAGTAAATCAGATCACATTTCCCTCAAGTTGACAGCAACATGTCAAACCGATATGCTCCACCTCTTCTCATGACGTTCATGGACAGCATGGCCAAATGTACCCTGTTGTCACCTATGTCATCACATTATCTAATGCAAATCCAGGAAGATCAACACACACACCCAGCATAAACGTTTACGTTCCTTTCACAAATAGAAGAAAACAACTTACACGTTTAAGAACATAGTAATAGTCGGAAATTTACCGGGGGTTAATCTCAGCCTTTGCACATTTAATTCAGAGTTCGTTCACTTTGCCACTTTAAACAAGACATCAAACATTTTGCGGGGGCTTTCGAGTGGGCTACTTCCTTTCCACCAGTCCACTCTAATACTCTGTTTCACTGGCTTCACTTTCTTTTGCATCTCATCAGCATGTGCGCAACCTTCAATTGGGAGATACACAGTTGCGGCTTCAATCTTTCCTTGACACAAACTGGCCTTTCATGTCTTTCACTAACTGACCTGTTATGTGCATTCCTTTCTTGTCTCTGCAGCTTTGATTCACGAGTCAAGGTATGATACTACAGGCTTGGCCTCCCCACCCCAACTTCCCACCCCAACTCTGTCGTTCACCTGGGAAGGTCGCTGGCATCCTTGAAACACAATGCAGGTTTCTTCTTGTCTGGGATTTGGCTTTCTCCGCGTATCCTTCACAGCTTTCCGGAGGCAACAACCTCGTGCAGGAAACTTCAGGGTTTCTCTACCCGTTGCTCTCGTCCCTCGATCATTCGTCCTGCTCCAGTGGGTTTGCCGCTGCCCTGGAAGATCTACTCCTTCTCGTGTCCCACCATGCTCAGAGCGTGTCTCTGTGTTCCACCTTTTATCCGTGTGGGGTTAGCTAAGGGGTATCAGATGTTTTTGATTAAGGTCAAGTGCCTGACTTGGCCTGACTTGATTAATGGTACATGCCTAATGAGATATGTATTTGTTAGCCTCTTTACTCTTAGTCACCTTCTTCCTTGGCCCAGTATTTGTGTAGAAGGGGGGGGGGGCTGGGATGTTGGAGAATCCTATATAATAGGATGGGATATGCGCACGGGAAAGGGGGGATACCGCATCTCAACATCGGCTTCCACCTAGGCCATCCACCCACATTGGTCCACCCCTAGGGTCTGGAGCCATGCCCTGTCCACCTGAGAGAGAGATCCCTGGGGACTAGTAAGTGAGACACCCTTTGGTTTCTCACAGTACCGAAATTGAAAAATATGTTAATAAAAAATTACATTTTCGGTAACATTGACAGTTACAATGTCCAGTCTTTGCCTCAACTTGAATATCAATTCATCACATCTTTAATCATCAGGCATACAATTGCATAAATATCATCCAAAGGTATCCTTATATTATTTGCTGATTTTCCGTTGCAGCGTTGTAAAGTTGAATCACGATTGCGCTTGACAGCTCTTAGGAATAGAAACTTAACTTTCATACGTTATGTTTCATTATAGTGAATCATATCATTTCTTTGTGGTTACTCACTACACTGTTTCCTTGAAATTGTTAGTATGAGGGATTCAGGGATAAATAACACAAGAGACCTTGTATTGTATGGTCACATGTCCAAAGGAATGTTTCATTTTCGTGAACAAATACCACAAAGATGAATAATATTATGTGATGAGTCAGTGACGATTCCTCCCGGAAACTTGGTCAGGGATCCTGCTCATGTGGCCAGGGAAAGGCAGACACTACCTGATCCCAACTCTGGGGGTGGTGTACTGCAGGAGGATCTTAGGGGGGTAAACAGACCAGGAAGACTGGGAAGCGCCCCGTTTGACATTTGCCGTAATCTCACACTTTTGATGGCTATTTGCCAAACTGCAGAAGTTGAAAGAACTAACTTTACAGAAGTGGACTACAAGTCCCATTATCTCAGAACTACTGGGACGAGGAAGATGGCTAAAGAGGCATGCTGAAGCAATAGTCAGGCAGTTAAGCCTAACAGCCCACACCTAAAGGAACCTGGGAGGCATAAAAGGGCCCCTCAGGTACAGGCAATTAGAAGGAGCGGAAGGAGCTGGAACTGTGGCTGGAATGCAAGCTGTAGCAGTAGTAGCAGTAGCAGAAAAAATAAGGCACAAGGCTAGCAAACAAGGCAGAAGGGGGAGAACAAGAAGAGGGTCCTGTTCCACCTTAACTCTGAAGTGCAGAGGCTGTGTAGCGGAAGACGTGCAGGAGCGCTGTCATTCTCCATTTGACCTTGATTGCCATGGTTGCCGAGCTGTGGACGTGCACGAGACCGAGGCAAAAAGCAATTGTCAAGCTTTGGTCTCTGGAGCTAGTGGGGCTCCCAAAACATGTGGCCGGACCTTTATCAGAGAAGGGTGTGGTTCCCCAGCGGGCCAGAAGCAGTAGAAGTTGTGATGGAAGATGGGAAAGCAGTGCGACCCATAGAGAAAATGTCTAAGAAGCCAGTGAATGAAGCACTGCTTTCTAACACTTTACACAAGCTTTGCTGGCAACAGTATCCAGCTCCCTGTTAACTCGCATGAGCCTTTAAGTTTGTTTGTTTGTTTTATTATTTATATTGCCACCAGACCCAGAGGTATTCGGACGCGAAAGCATAATGAAAGTTGTTAAGCTTAAGTTACAAATTAGACAGGAATAAATACAGCTACGGCTACAATGCTGTATGCATGAAACAACAGGCAAAGCAAATAGGTATATACAGTAAGTAACAGGAATAAGTGTGAGGCACATAAATATAGCAAAGCTGTGAGGACTTGTATATACAATAGATCCAAGGAAGGATGCAGGTGAGGTAGGGTCAGACGTCATGTTCCTTTAGCCAGTGAATGAGACTAGATCTGAATTGTAGGTAGGGTAGATCTTCCCTTAAAGCAGGGGGGAGGGAGTTCCAATATTGTGCTGCTTTGACAGGGAAACTACTCCCACCGGATTTAGTGAGCTTCAATCTAGGTACCAACAAGAGGTTAGAGTTAGCTTTTCTTAGGGGGCGAGAAGCTGTTTGTCTGGTGAATCTGTCTGTAAGGTATTGTGGGGCTGCGTGGTTAAGACATTTATGTGTCAAAGATGCAGTTTTAAAGAGAATTTTATCTTTTGTTTAAAGCCAATTGACAGATCTCCTAAGGTCAGATATATGGACATTTTTAGGGAGACTTAGGGCAGCTCTCAGGGCATTGTTTTGAAGAGTCTGAATTTTGGATGTAATGTATTTGTTGCTGCCTATATATAAGGCATTACAATAATCTAATTTGGATACGATTAGGGCTCTCGCTAAGGTGATGCACTTATTGGGTGAAAGGAAGGGCTTGGCTGCTCTGATTAGCTTGCAAGTATAGGAAGTGGCTGAAGCCATAGCATTTACTTGTTTACCAAAGGTGAGCGTGGAGTCTATGTAGAAGCCAAGAGTTTTAACTACCTTGGCCACAGTAATGTTATTGTTATCAATTATGAGGGAGGCGTAGTTAGGACCTAGTTGGATGGTGCACCAAGAATGAGGAGTTCAATTTTGTCATCATTCAGGCATAGACTATGAGAGGCCATCCGTGCCTGGATGATGAGGTAAACTCTGTTCACAAAGGCCAAATCATTGTCATAATCTCCCGTTAACGGGATGAGGATCTGTGTATCATCGGCATAATTTGTGTAGGTGATACCTAGACCATCTAGATCATCGAAAAGGGGCTTTGTGAAGATATTGTAGAGTGGGCGATACGCAGGAGCCTTGGAATACACCGCATGATATAGGCGTGGGGTCGGCGGCTGCTAGAGGAGAGAAGACTCTCATTGTCCTGTTATCAAGGAAGGACTGGATCCAAGCGACTGCCTCCTGAGAGAAGCAGGCTGCAGAGACCAGGTGGTTGCAAAGTATTGAGTGGTCTACCAGTTCGAACGCGGCTGAGAGGTCGAGGAGTAGTAGGAGTGCTGTCTTACCTATGTCTCTTAGTGTGTCTATTTGTGCCTTGAGGTCTAAGAGTGCAGTCTCAGTGCCATGCGGTGGTCTGAAGCCAGACTGACAAACTCTGAGGAGGTGGTTTTGTTCCAGATGGTGCTGAATTTGTAGGTATGCTACTTTATCCAAGATTTTAAGTAGGAATGGCACTGTGGTTATAGGGCGGTAATTAGTTGGGATGGAGGGGTCAAGGGTTTGTTTTTTATCGAGAGGGAGGACCCAGGAATGTTTCAGGTTGCTAGGTATGGTGCCTGATGTGAATGAAGCATTTATAAGTTTAGTGATGAAGGGGGAAAGTTCACGGGCAGCGTCTTTTATAATTTGGGCTGGACATGGGTCGCCATGACAGTTGGAAGTTTTGAGGGTAAGGATAACTTTCTCGACTTCTTTGGTAGAAACTTTGCAAAAGTGGAAACTGGGGCTAAGTGGTATAGGTGGAGTTAAAGTAGATTGCGGTAGTGGTAAAATGTTCATCACAGTCTTAGAGGTAGTACCATTGATATCAGTTTTAGAAGCAGTAATGGTATCTTTTTTATTGTTAATCTTCACCTGGAGCGTTGTTATCTTGTGGGCCAGGGCATTTTGTATACTTGTGCACCAGTTCTTATCCTTAAGACAAGAGTCAGGAGCTTGAATGGGGGATTCTACCTCTTTAAGGATGGCGAACAATTCTTTGGAATTGGATTTGGCTTGAGAAATTCGGGAGTTGTAGGATGTTTGTTTAGCTAAGATAATTTCTTTTTTGTAGAGGGTGGCTAGTTTATTCAAGTTATTTTTGTTGAGGTCTGAAGGGTCTGATCTCCAGATTGTTTCACTCAGACATTTCTCTTTTCTGATAGCTTTCAGATGAGGTGTAAACCAGGTATTTAAATGTTGGTAGGGTTTGCTCTTTCTGATCTTCAGTGGTGCAGTGGCATCTAGAGATGGGAGCATCACTTCGTTGTACATTTCTACCATGGTGGCTGGGTCAGTCTGGTCTGAGGTAGAGTTTAGAGTAAGAAGGATGAGTGGGATAAGATTTTCAGGAGTAATATTTCTTTTGTTTCTGGTAGGAGCGGCAGGAGCTATGTTGCTAGTATTCGTGGGGGTGTGACTTCTAGGGTGAAGGATATCAGGTAGTGGTCAGACCAAGGCTGAGGCATTATGGAAGTGATAGTGGTTGGGCAGTTGTGTTCAGCAATCCAATCAAGGGTCCTTCCTTTAATATGCATGGGTTCTGTAATCTTTTGTGTAAATCCTAGTTCCTCGAGGGAGTTATTAATCTGTAGGGCATTGGGGTCTAGTGAGTCACTAAATCTGAGGTTGAAGTCTCCTAGGATAAGGCATTGTGAAGAATTTTTTAAGTTGTCAGATAGTAGGTTCATGAGGTCTTCCTCAAAGGAAGCTAGAGGGCCTGGTGGTTGGTATATCAGATGAATGGTGATAGTTTGATTGTTGGCAATGGTGAGTTTGGCCATGAGAGTTTCGCAGGAATTTATTTTTAACAATTATAGCAAGGCCTCCACCTCTGGAGGTGGTGCGATCCAGTCTTATAAGAGTATAATTGTCTGGATTGGATAGCATAATTGCTGGGCCTACTGCAGTTTGAAGCCAGGATTCGGTGATGGCCAGGAGATCTATGTTTTCATTTATTAAAGCGCCTTGTATGCCAATTTGAGTGGGTAGAGCAGATAGCGGCTGATCTTTGTGTTGGCAGTTCGAGGAGGAAGTGGGATCTCTAAAGAGTCGACAATTAAGTTGAAGTGGGTGTTGCCCATTGTTGTTCTTGTGAGGTGGAATATTGGTAGTACGCAGGGTGTCCCTAGGGCGATTAGTAGTGAGGTGGCCATTAGTTAGTGGATCATAGATTCTTGGGAGTCTGGCGCAAAGTTTAAAGTTTCTCTGTTGGAGACTACAAGGTTTAGTGGCCATGCCGGCAAGCTCAAGAGGTACACTTACATGAGATAATTGGTTCTGAGACTGGGACATGTTGAAGTCTTGAAAGGTGATCAAGTTGAGGATAGTTCTGAGTAGAACAGTGTAGAATAATGGCAAATACATAGTATGTTCGTCTAGGTGGCTAGAGTGCTAAGAAGGTAAGGCTAGGCAAAGCTAGTTATGACAATCAGGGCAGGCTATGATAGGCAGGAATAGATAGGCAGTGGCTAGTTACTAAGACAAGTTCTCACACAATCTAGATATGGGCAAAAATAGGTTGGCAGTGGCTAGTTGCTCAAGCAGATTCACAGGCAGTCTAGATGCGACTTTGCTGATGTGGGCAGGAATAGATAGGCAGTGGCTAGTGGCTAAGTGAGTAGAAGTTGTTAGTTGCAGTTAAAGGTCCCTGAACAATGGAAATGTAGTACTCACATTCGATTTGAAAAGCATTTTACTTGTGTGTGAAGCTAACGTTGACTGAACCCATTGTTCCATTATTACAGACTGTTACTGCTTGAAGGAGTGGTCGTGTGTCCCTAATTAAGGAGAGGGAACGCTGCTAAGACTATTACCGAATACCTAACCTTGACAATACAATAGTTACAATGCTTTACTTGTGAAAATTACATCAAAGAATGGTTGTATGTGACTAATTGTGCTTCCCAAAGAAGGCTGAACTCTATACTTTACTTTACCCTTGAAAACTATATCAAGAAGTGGTTGTGTGTGCCTAATTTTGATTTCTAAAGAAAGACTGAATTCTATTCTCTGTCCTAATATGGCATATCCTTCATTTAAAGAAGTTAAAATATAAAGCAACTGAAGAAGAGAAGAAACATTACCCAAGCCAAGAGTCTCCCCGTATTAACACTGAAAACAACCTTTTCTCAGAGCCAACTGCGCTGTGAAGTTGCTAACAGTATAATTGGCCTAAGTTACAAGTGTGCAAGCATTACCAGAAGCTAAGAGAGTGGCACCAAGACTTCTGGGTAATTCATTAGGCTGATAACTGGCCGTAAGGTGCAGTTAAAGCTGGGGAAGGGAAACTGGCTGCTTGTAAACATTATTCTGACGTTGACTATGCAAGACAGAGAGATGTGAGTCTCAAAGGCAAACGCAGGTTGTTATTGTTGCATTTGTTGCAGACATACAGGAGAGGCAAACAGGCTGCCCCTTTTGAAGAGAGTTATTCAGAGGAAGGGTGCCTTAAAGTTGTTGAAGTACTTTGATGTATATCTGGTTGAAGCCTGTCTAAAAGTCCAAATCATTGAAGTTGTGGTAGTAGTCCAAAGTACTGAAGCTGTGGTGGTATATCTGGTTGCCAGTGAATGCAACATTGTAGTAGTCCAAACAAAGAGGAGTACTATGAGACAAAAGTAACTGTTCTTATAGTGAATGAAGTATAAGTGTAGTTGTCAAAGTTGAAGCAGCAGCATTAAGATGTCATCCTGACAAATATACCATTGTGAAGTCTTAAACTGTAACGAAGAGAATCCTAACTGTTAACCAAGAACTCTGTGTCACTGGTGGTTGTGGATATTACATTTCCTTTGAACTGTGGCAAGTCTTCTTGAGGAGGAGACAAAGCATAGTGGCTGGGATTAGCATTGGTGCTATTTTGAGGAAGTGTACAGTGGATATTTCACCAAGGACAAGAGATTTGCTATCACTGGAACTTTGGTCAATACACTGTTACATTGATATTAAATCATCAAGAACTGATTTGAGACATTTCCTTCTTTGGTTGAATACTAACAGAACTGTCCTTGAATCCTGGGGAAGGGAAATCCCCCAGGAACTTAGAAGGTTATTCAGAGACTGTGAATGTTGTTCATGTTATGTTGCATGGCCATATATATTCTTGTTTATTTGTTGCTTAGTGTGAGGGGCAGTTATCCCGTGTTAGAGTGTTTTCCCTTAGCTTTGGTTACGCAGGGAAATCCTCAGCACATTATGGATAGTGAGGCATTTTTTAAGACATTTTTGTTAAGAATAAAATGGCATGTGATAACAAATCATAAACCAGTTGTCCGCCTCACCTTACTGATCCCTCACATTTATCTTCCAGTTTTAATTGCAAGCTGTGCAGTGAAAATAAGAACATTATTTTACTCTTCAAAAGAAGCAAATATTTTCTTTGTTCTTTACTATAAATAGACACATTCTTAATCTAACCTTGTTTAATTATGTTAATCATTTTTCAAGACTACATGTGGACAAGGGAGTGTTTATCTGGTGAGCTAATTTTACTATGCAAATCAATCATGACTTGTCTTCAAAATCAAATTTACTTTGGTCCAATCAATAACGACTAACTTCTTTCAATCCAATTCAAACAATATCCTACAGTAACAATGACAATGATATTCATGGTTTTATGTCAGTTTGATATAAGAGTAACCAGTGGCATCACGAGCGAGGGCCAGCTGGGCAGGCTGCTTGGTGTCCCTATGCCAAGACAATTACATTGCCGTCCAAGCAGGAGCACACCAGAAACAGGTGTCCATGTTGTGTTATGTTATGTTATTGTGATTTATGCCACGCAGCACTGCCCTTTTAATGATCTCCAGGCACCCTGTTCCAGCCCGCTCTGGGCCACTGCAGCAGCTGCAGCCTGGAGTGGTGCATGACAAGGACACCAAACAGTGCTGTATGCTCAGGGCCACTTCGAGGCATGGGCAGTCTGTGGAGCTGACCAGTGTTGCATGGATATAGGAGCCGGGAGGGCACCAGCTCCATGAAGCCAGCTGCCTGCCTACTGTGGCGTGTATTATAAGGTTTGCTATACATTCCCCGAAGAGATGCCATCGCACAGCAGTAGGGGGTGGCGCGGGGGGCTGGACTGACTGCCCCTAATGTTCTGGTCTGGCTAGGTGGGGACGCATACCATGCTTGGTTTTAAACCAAGCATGGTGTGCGTTGTTGCTTGGCTGGAGTGCAGTATATGGCTGCCAGTTCAGCAATTTCTTGCTGTGTCCTGATGGCTTCTCTTTTGGACATCCCGTCTGGGACAGCAATGTTGCCATGTGTTCCTGCTTGGCCTGGCTGCCTGTAGAACGGAACCCAGGAGCAGGACACGGACAGCAGTGTGGGTGTATGCTCCTGCTCTGCACCCCACATGCAAAATGGGTGGCACAACTGGAGCAAGATTTGTGTCACACTTCAGGATGTCGACTGCAGTGTAGGCCCAATAAGGGGCAGAGCCAGATGCAGAGCATGAGCACACAGGTCCATGTCCTACCCCTGTCTGGATGTCGGAGTGAGAGCGTACTGAATCAACTCACCATATGGGGGCAGGAACGAATGTGTGTAAGATTATCATTAATTGTCTAAGGTGCATTTGGTGGGAAAAGTAGCACGCCTTTTTTCATGGCATGCCACCCCAATCTTGCAATACTGTATACTCCCCTGATAGTAACAGTTAATAATATACCACCAACACCTACATCTAGGTGACAGGTGTGTTCATGTGTTTCCGTACTTGCATCCTCTCTATGGAGACAGCCAGCATTGAACACGGGAGAAAGCCACTTATGAGCTTACACCTAGGCACCAATAGGTACTCAGTATTGTGTTTCTACTCTGGCTTTAGGGTGGCAGGTAACAAGATAACAGGGTCCCATCAATGGGTTTTGCAGTCTTAGTTATAGGTTTGAATAATGCAAGGTATAGGGCGGGGGCTCTGTGTGTTGGGGAGGCTGGATGTGAGCTCAGGTGTTTGTCCTCTGGGTCTTGGCAGTGTTGACCTTTTTTGTTTAACTTTTTTGGATTACCTCACCTGATAACTATATATTGCTGCTAGCTACCTAGCCACTCCATACACACCTTGTGTGCTGTATAAAAACACACAAACTAATTTTATAAATCCTCTCTTCACATCTCCCATGACTGACTATGGACTTCAAAAGGCTGTTCAACTACACAGCACTTCTTGGACACACCAATGGCATATAAGAGCATGCAATACATTATATACAGTTCAAAAGACAATACTACAGACATACAGGGAAACAGACAGACAGACATACAGACAGAGGGTGTGGTCTACTTGTTTCGGTTGGAGAATGGTCTATCGAGCTACAGAGTTGGACAAAAATGTTGATAGCTCACCAGACAAATGTATACAAATATAGCCCAGAGCATAGAGAGTGATGGATAGATAACGATGCAGACAGATACACTTTAAGATCGATGTATAGAGACCAATCGATATATGCACATGTAAAGATGCAGACATGGAGAAGACTAAATGCAGATGGATAGAGATTGATCAACGCATACATTGATATATATGAAAACATATAAATATAGTTACATTTGTGGTGAGAGCTGGATAGAGCCATCGTGCCATGCCTAAGGATCAAGGTATACAGATAGACAGTGATGAATATGTACATTGATATATATAAAGAGATACATTCCTTAAAATGTATAGATAGATATGGATAGACAACGACAAACGCATAGATGGGAATGTATATCCATATACATAGATACTATATATAGAGAGATATTTAGATGTATACATAGACAACTAGGTATAAACGAGAGAAGCATTGCCCATCCTTTATATAGAATATTTAGAAAGAAATATACAGATGTGAAGTGATGTCAGTCTACACAGAGAAGCAACAAGATAGATGAATATAAATATGCGTCTGGCCTTTGGGGCGAATGTACCTTGACAGATTGAAAGAGACCTAAATCTGTGTATGATGCAGAGGCACAGATGGATATAGGTAGATGGAGGGATTCATATACATCTGTAAACATCAGTAGAGATGTACACAGAAAAATGATGGAGCGTGATGTAACTGTTCACATAGAGAGATACAAACACAGATCGACAAGGACAGACATAGAGAGATGGATACAGCGAGATATATCGATGCATGGATAGTGATGGAGAAAAAGAGGTGGGTGGATATATAGAGACAGGCACATATGGATTGAGATCACTATATATAAAACTTAAGAAGGTTTTTATGCCATTGACTTATTGAATATTTGTAGAACAGTCAGTCTGTAGCACTACAATGCCTCAATGACTTTGCAATGCGACCAAGAAGTCATCTACATCATACCTTACAATAAAGTGCCAGTTTGTTGCATGGTAAAATCCATATATTGTCAGCCTCTTTGCTCTGCATTGTTTAAGGCCAGACCATGATGTACAATTACTATCAACGACACAACTAATACTTCTTTTCCTGTCAGTCCATGTCATGTCTGCAAGGTTAATCCTAATGTGATCCTGACGTTGGTATCATAGTTGTTGTGGAGGTTAGGGATGTAGAATATTCCATTTTAGGCCACTGCAGAATCACCATCTTCAACACTATTGTAATAGCCCCCATTTAAAACCATTTTATGTTATCCCTTGTGTATGTGGTATAGCATTTAAATATTTATGGTTATATAGGGAAAATTAATCTTATTCTGTTGCTTTAACCTGTATTTAGAAATTCATAAAAATAAATTATAGTCACAGCTGTCACCTGTCTGACTATAATGATTACATTTTGGCCATGCAGTCCTTTCCATCTATGTGCCTTTTCTCATTTGCAAAAATGTAAAATGACCAATTACAATTGAAAAAATAAAATAACCATATATATACAGAATTTTATAATACAAATAATGTTCAGTTGTTTTGCAAAAAGGATACAGACATAAAATATTGACATGCTCAGTTATTGTTATCATATCAATTGATTCTATTGAGGCAAATAAATAATGAAAAGGTCATACAACACATTCAGTAATACATATCACCTATCATTTAATGAAAAACAGTAAATAAAACAAAAATAAAAACATTTAAAAATATTTACAGTTCAAGCTTCTTACAAAGACATTTTAATTTTCATCAATACAGTTTCGAAACATAAAGTGAACAACTGAAACTTGGTTTGGATGAAATCGTAAAGACTACAACACTTCATATGAATCCTGAAGTTAATGTTTTGGAGGACGAACCACATTAGCAAAGCTCTGTGGCATAGTCTGGCTCCTGGAAACATATTCTCGTGCCAGTCTGTGCATTTGCATGGCCAGCACGGTCAAGGTCAGATTTTTCATGAAGTCAAATTCCATCTGCTGTAATATTGACTTTGCCACCCATTGTTTTTTTTCTTTTTGTAAACACCATGGTGTAACTAAACATACCAAAAGGGCCTGCTGTTTAGCCTGTTCCATACCAATGTTCTCATTGTATACAAGTACAGCCATCCTTGTTCTGGGCTCCATACCATCTTTGCTGAAATGCAACATTTTAGGCCTGTAACTTAGGCACATATTATGGAAAACCTCCAAATCACTAGTGTGGGAAAATTCAGTCAGACCCTCATATCTCTGGTAAGTGTTTTGTCACACACAATCTTTTCAAGGGATGTGTGAGCAGGAGGGCATTGCACCAAACACGTTTTCTTATGTTCATGCTCCTCACTCAAAGTTCCATGTTCACACTTGTGAAAATGCTTGTTTTTCTTCCATGTTTGCAGGTTTGAATAATGGTGGAGCATTGAACACTACTTTTCAACAAGAATAGCTACGGAACACTCACAAGTTTTAGAACTCCATCAAAGATGGTTGCTAATAGACTATGACCATTGTAAAATGACTTTTGAGCCATTTTTATACCAGCAGCTGTTTGGATAATGATTTTGTGACGTGCCATTCATCAAATTGATGTTTAATGTGCAGGAACTGCTCTTGCATGACCCCTGCTATTCCGACTTGCCTGTCAGTGGATATCAGTTCTATTTACATTCTCCATGATTGCAGGAGTTCAATGGATTTAATGAAACCATATTTCTCCATAGCAACAGAACAAGAACTTTCTCTGATATTTGTAGTATGCGGTTTTAGCATGGAACTCAATCCTACAAATTTACAGAAACTTGAAATCTTACTGAACGTTGATCCACTGAACAAGAGCAGAAGAACAAAGTAAATATTCAGCAGGTACTTTTCCAAGAATGGGTTGCTCGGACCACAAACGTGTGTTATGTTGGTGGACACAGCTACCCTTGACCAAGTTATGTTGGCTCCCATAATAGCCAATCATCATGCAGTACAGTGTTTTGCGATTCTATGCTGGTGGATTAGTCCTCCACACTAGGAATAGTGAAGTCAGGGTCATGAACATAGTCGTCGATCAATTCCAAAGATGCTTCAGTGATTTCAATCTGTGATATTTGGGGTTTTTCAGAATGTATTGGGGAAACAGGGAACATTATGTCTTTCTTTGATTGAAATTGTTTTGATGTTATGGATTGTGTGATAGGATCTGCAAGTAATAATGAAACATCTTCTGTGTTGTCATTCACTTCTTGTGAACGTTGTGTGATCTAACAATGATCCATCATTAGTTTCCATGTTCGCTGATGATATTCAGTTCAAATTTTGAATCATATGAATATCAAATTTACAATCTACTACCAATTAAACATTTTCAAATCAACTACCTTAGAAAAACTGAAAAGCATGGATGGTATTTATCCTTGTTTTCCGAGTGTGCTTTGATACAGTCAACCATGATTCTCTGATGTCATCACCAAAATGTTGCAAACAACCGTAATACTCTTCCATTTCAAGAAACATAATACATAATTTCAGTATGAAAAACACTTTACACACAATCAATAAAAATTATTAATCACCAATCATTAATATAATTCAATAAAGTAACATGTGTGATACCTCATTCGCCTGAGCGGTTGCAAAAGAGGAAGAGTATGCTGCTGAAGTACCTGCAAGTACGTGCATCTTCATTTTTATGTTTACAATTACAATTACAATGTTGGAAGAGAAGTATAGCAAAATGAAGTAAATCAAAAATAGAATAGATAATGGCCCTCATTACAACACCGGCGCTAAACCATGGCGCTATTAGCCATGGTTAAATGGGGAATTACCACTCCATTCCAAGGTTGGTGGGGCGTTAATTCCCCATTGAACCATGGCCCTTCCCCATTCCCATTTTCGCCCCATAGGGCTCTATGGGAATGGGGAAGGCGCTAAATACGGTACCGCAAATTGCGGTACCGTACTTAGCACCAAGGTCCCTTTGCGGGTCCCTACTTTAACGGCTGGTCTAGACCAGCCGTTCAGGTCGGGTCCCACAAAAGGACTTCGTAGTAAGTGTAAGAGGATTCAATTCAACACTACAGCTAAGTCTATTCCTAGTCTGGGATACTGAATGGAAACCCTTATTGATATATTTTTATGTCCAGTTCATGAGTTCTGGATAACTACCCCTATATAACACCCCTCTCTTGGAATCCCCCTGACCCCACTGAGCCAAGAAGTAGTTCTGTTTTGCAAGTTTAAAAGGTTTATTTGAAAAATAATTAAACAGTATATATATATCACACTTTTATAATGACTTAATAATTGAATATCACACTTAATCTGAGCAGTAATCAATAATGGATAGTCTGGCACTAGCACACTTCTTTATAATCAATGATGAGTGGGTATAGGATGGATAAGATAGCAACAATACTTTTATGGTTTCAAATAGATGCAATGTGGAATGAAAATGCAGTACAGAAAATAACTTGATAGGATTTCAGCAAAAGACAATGTAATCACTTTCTTGGACAATTCACCCCCCCTTTATGCAATGTAAGGAGATGAAGAGGAGAGCACACAGTTCTTAGGAATGCAATCAAATAGAATTCAGTTCAATTCCCCCAAGGCAGCTTATACAACGGATAGGAGTTTTAAAACACAGGCAAAACGCTTTGAATATGGTGACTATGAAGTGAGAAATATGCTGAAAATGCTTTTAATTCCCTTTAGGAGGTTCAGGGTGAGTGAGAGATACTTGGGATGAGTTCAGGCTCACTTTAGCAATGATTCAAAGATAGTGATTAAGAGGCAAACAAATTTTTAGCAAGCAAAGAAATCACTGCTGATGGTTACACGTGGCTGGATTTTTAACCAAATCGCAAATCGCGGTAAAATTCGCAAGTGCGTGAATCGTGATTGCGGAAAAAGTATAAGGTTCCAGAGATACGGACGATTAAATAAAGGTAGTTTTTCGGATTTAAAGTAAACTCAAAATGACAGGTGACAGCTTGCAGCTTCAGAATTGACAAGTGACAGTGGTGCAGCTTTACAAAATAACAAGTGACAACTTCTAGGAGGCAGTTCTGGTTAGATTAAAATAGTTTGGATTAGATTATTTTAACTAAGAGATCGGTTCTGCACAGTTCTGCTAGGTACTCACAATATATTTTTGAAATAGGCCTCGCCACGGATCTGGTCAGATTTTGGACTGGACTCCGGTTCTGGTCTCGGCACTTCACAGTAATCTGGGTCAGCTCTCTGGTTCTGCTAACAGCGGTCTGGGTCACTCTGGATCTCTGGCCTCTGGTTCTGGATACTGCTCTGCTTTCTCTGGGAACAGCACTGCTTCTGGATCTTTCTGGTGCAGGGTTTCGGGCCAGAATCAACAGCTCAGCCCGGCTGTGAATAGGCTGCAAATGATTTTGGGCCTGCTGACAAATACTTTTGCTTGCAGTGGGCCTTCTTGGTTCAAAGTTCTGTAGTCTCTGTTTAGCTTGGAAGTCTAAGTGTAGGATCTCTGGATGTGAAGTCGTCGGTCAACATGCTCCGCAGCAAATGGAATTGAATGTCTCTACCTGTCCCAGCAGTCTCTCTTTATGTGTTTTGAAAAGGGGTGTGTGCCTGGGCCTAGCAAAGCCTGCCCCTCTCTACTTGTCATTGGCCCAATTCTCCCCTCTCCCATGATTGGGGGAAGGAAATGTGAGTCAGAGTGATGCTGTAGGTTTTATGGGTCAGAGGATCCTCCCCTGGTCAGTTTGCCCACAAATCTATATTTGACCCAAATACATATTGCACAGATACACAGTTGTTTAAAATTACATGCACCCATCACATATCACATGAGGTATACTCTGTTCAAACTCTGCTCTTCCTGGGGGCTTGCATTCAGAAATGGCAACATTTTTCACTTTTTAACTGGTTTTGCAATATCGGACATTTACCCAAATTTACACACATGTGCGCAAGGAGTATGGACATTAATTGATGAAGTGTCAGATTTTTAACATGCAGACATTTGGAGTGAGACCCTATTTTCCACTAGCAACCCTCCAGATCATACCACCAGGCCCTAAAACCTCTTAAAATGTGGGCAGAAAAATCAAAAGAATTATGGTATCATTTAGATAATTTTGACAAGTCCGCACCATGAGTTATACATTTTTCTTAAAATCATATTCTGGCCAACAGGGGTGTGTCTTCCCAGGTCACATGGTGGAGAAACCAGTCTATCCACTTTCTTTAAGCTCAGCCTGTCCTCAGAGGGGCTGCCAAGAGGAAGCCACTTTAGGACCTCCCCTATAAACCATCTGCCTGAGTCAAGGAAGGGCTTTGTTCAAAAGGATGCCATTTACGACCACCCTAATAAACCATCTGCCTGGGCCCAGGACAGGCCTTTGTTCAACTCCCTGTAGCTGCTCCACCCCTAATCTAATCAGAGAGGTGACAGCTCCTTTTGGCAAGGGGAAGAGTGGCTGAGCAGGTTTTAACTCCTGTGGGGGTAGATGTCAGGCAGAATTCAGTTTCATTAAGCCAGGTTTCAGTTAAATGTCACTTTTTGTCCCCCAGTTTAAGTCTATTACGATTTTTACATACACATTAAATAATTACTTCCTTCAAGTCATTTCAGAGTATAGTTTTACATCGTATCCACCTCTTAGCAAGTCTTTCCTTGGTCTGGTTTTGTTTCATTTGTTCAGTTTTACACAAAAGTCTGGTGGTTTTAAAACGCCGGCTTTCTGATAGTGGTGAGTACTGGTAATGCAACCATTTTTGGGATTTAAGAAAATGAATTCCCCACAGTTCTAGGTTGCTTTTGGCAATCAGCATTGCCATTCCCAATGGTTTCAGGCTACTCTGTGGGTAGCCCAATGGTGGTTTTAGGCAGTGCCCTCCTGTGCTCACAACCTAGGCAAAAATGGGTGGCAGCCTATTCTTCATGCATTTCCCTGTGCATTTTCTGGGAAATTCTGACATCATGATGTTTTCCATGCCAGTACTGCACAGTTTTCCTATTCTGGCGTACATGTGGGCTTCTTGGCCATCTTGGATTTTCTAAGCCCACAGCACCAAATGTTGCAGCATGATAGCTCAAACGTGGGTCAGGACACCCAACAAAGCCCCCCCACGCGACTGCACTTTGAATTTGAGTCGATGGGGAGTCGGGTGCACAGAAGGTTATGACCCATGCACTGGTATGTCCGCATAATCTTCTTCCAATTCTGCAAATGGCACAGTTCAGCATCTTTTCCTCCATCCGGTACTGATCGATCGGTTCTCCTCGCCGGTCCTGATGGGAATATTGGGCGGTACCCCGGGCCCCTTGGGTCTCTGCTCCCGGTCTCCGGATCGTCCTCCTTGGCCAATCTCCAGGTTTTCTTTCTCCTAGGACGACAAAGGAAAAGCGGCAATACCTATTCATGGACATTTCTACCCCACCATTGATATAGTGGGGTGACATATATATTTTAGAACTCAACAGATATGAACATGCACATTTTTTTAAATTAAGCGACAGGAACACATGAAACACAGAATTTGATAGGCTATATGTAGGATATTTTAGGGTTGGAATTGAATGACTCTGGAGCGGTACCCTCTGGGATTGCAGAGGACTCCTCCAGTTGCTGCAAAGTGTGCCTGGGATGGCAACACTTCAACTGGTTTATGTGGACCCACTTGTCTTCTCCCTCTGCCAAACCGCCTTTGGGGATGTGGATCTTGTAGGCCACAGGGGAGATCTTGTCTATAATCTCAAAGGGTCCCTTCCATGTAGGCAAGAATTTTCGCTGTTTTGCCTGGTTTCTTTGGAAGTTGTATAAATAGACCTGATCCCCCACCTGATATTCCTTCCTGGAAGTTTTCAGGTCATAGTGGGTCTTCATACTCTCGGCTGATCTTTCTAGATTCCGCTGAGCATAGGCAAAAGCATGTTGAAGGTGTTTCCTTAAATTCTCCACATACTCATGAGTTGTGGAGGCATTTATCAACGTTTGCTCTTGGGTTCTGTAGAGCAAATGCTGGGGAAGCACCATCTTGTGTCCAGTCATGAACTCAAATGGTGACATTTTGGTTGCAGATGAAGGGGTAGATCTGATGGCCATTAGGACCAGAGGTAATCGGATATCCCAACTTGGCCCAGAATCTGCCACAAACTTCTTTAATATGCTCACAATGGTTCGGTTCTATCTCTCCACTGCTCCAGAAGAAGCTGGCCTCTAAGCAATGTGTAGCTTCCTTTTAACCCCCAGTATCTCCCATATCTTTTTCATTACTTCACTGGTGAAGTGGCTACCCCTGTCTGACTCAATCCTTTGAGGTAGACCAAAACGGGAAAAGATGTGGTTAATCATCAGGGCAGCTGCTGTTTCTGCCTTGCAGTTTGGGGCTGGGAGACATTCCACCCACTTGGTAAACAAGCATGTAACGGTCAACATGTACTTGTTTCCTCTGGACGAGCGGATTACAGGGCCTACAAAGTCGATTTGCAACTCTGACCATGGCAGTGTCATCCCCCTCTTTTGGAGGGGTGCATGGTGCGTGAGGGATGATGGCTGAAATTGTGCACACACAAGACACCCCTTCAAGTATTGGTCGAGGTCCTGCCCCATGTGTGGCCAGTATGCAACCTCTCTTAAGATTTCCAATGTTGTGTGAAACCCTCTATGACCGGCGGTGGCCGCATCATCAGGCTTCGGAATGAGGTAGGAACCACCCACTGATCGTGGCCAGCTTTGGATTTCCTTACCAACAAACTGTCTTGGATCCGGAACATTTTTGGACATTTCATCAACACTCTTAGGTCCTCTTTCCCAATGTAATCGGTATCCGTCAGGGGAAAGTTCTCAGGGTCCTCAAAGTGTTGGTAAAACTTACCAATAATTGGATCCCCCTTCTGAGCTGTAATCAAATCAGCATCAGGGGTCTCCTTGCTCCATTGGGCAGTTGGAAGATCATTGTGAGCATTTGTCTGGGACCTAGTGATAGCAGTGACCTGGATTTCTCCCAACAGGGACTCTATTTCGATTCGATCTCCTTGGATGGCCCCGGTTTTGGCCAGCTGATCAGCTAAGTCATTTCCAGTTTTGTCTGGTCCCTCTACTTTGGAATGACCCTTGATCTTTTTCCAGTAGATGGTCATCCCATTCGATGTGACCAGATCATCAATGTTTTGGATTAACTTCCCATGTTTCAAGGGTTTGTTATTAGCACATAACATGCCTCTGGTTTTCCAATTAACCAGGTGCTCCACAAACCCGTTCCGTACATAATCCGAATCTGTGATTATGACCAGTTCGTGGAGTTGATGCTGGACAGCAGTGAGGATGGCCTGATGCACAGCCATCAATTCTGCCACCTGACTACTTCGGGGACCAATTTTGTATCCAGCGGAGGGTTCTGGGAACTCCTTCACCCATGCATTCCCTACGCCAGCCACCAGTTCTTTCTCCCCGTCGGTGTCAACATGGTAAGAGCATCCATCCACATAGACAGTGGGCATTCCCTCACACTTGTCTTCTTCAAAGACTTTGTGTGGGGAATTAAGGTATGCCTCCATGTTGTCCTTGATTTTTAGACTTTCGTCCTCGAGACAGTTTTCTCTGGCACAATCATGCAAGTCAGCCAGACCTTGCGCGATGGGACTCTTCTTGTTTTGGCCATATCTGACCTCCACAGGAAAGCCTTGCATTGACAGAATCCAGGAAGTAATTCGGGAATTACTCACATTCCCGGCCCGGATTCTGTCACTTTGGAGATATTGCAGAGGCTGGTGTGGAGTCTCCACTATGATGTTTTCCACCTGGATAAACGGGCGGTAATTCTTCAATGCCCACACCATTGCTAGGAGTGCCTTCTCACAATCGTTGAATTTTTCCTCCACAGAGGATAAAGTTTTGCTCGCATAGGAGATTACTTTATTGACCTTGTCATGCTTTTGGTATAATACTGCCGTCAAGCACGTATTAGAGAACCCTGTCTCCAGTAAGAACTCCTTGTTTCTGACAAGGTAAGCTAGGCAGGGCGCTTGTGAGAGGCTTCTTTTGAGTTGTCTTACTGCCTCGGCTTGTTCTGGACCCCATTCCCACTTGACCCCCCCTTCAGGAGATGAATCAGGGGTCTGGTGATCTCTGCGTAGCCCTCAATGAACTTTCTGCTGTAATTAGTCAGTCCAAGGAGGCTCCTTTGTTCCCGCAGAGTTGTGGGGTCTTTCAGTTTCTGAAATGCTTCCACTTTCTTTTCCTGGGGACAGAGACCCTGAGGAGTAATCTCATGCCCCAAGAAATTATCACGGGTTCTACACCACTGTGCTTTCTGAAAGGAAAGTTTTGCTCTGGCGGCCCTCAACTGGGTCAGAACATAACAGATCTCCGCTATGTGTTCCTCCACAGATGAACTTTTGATGAGGACATCCTCTACATAAGCCAGGTTACCCCTTGCACCCAGGTCGGGCATGGCCTTGTGTAGGAAAATGTTGAATTCATTGCCGGAGTTGAGGTATCCGAAGGGAGTCCGGGTCCATGTGTACTGCTGGCCCCCAAAGGTAAAAGCCAGCTTGTATTGGTCCTCCCTACTGACAGGCACAGTCCAGTATCCATTGGTCAGGTCTATTGCAGTGAATACCTGTGACCCCTGGATCTGGGCCAGCCATTGGTCAATGTAGGGCAGAGGCCATCGGGAAGTATGGACCCGTTTGTTGAGCTCCCTGAGGTCGGCGCAGAGTCTCCACTGGCCGTTTGGCTTCAATATTCCCAGCACCGGGTTATTGAAGGTGCTGTGAACTGGACGGATTATTCCCCGGGACTCCAGATTCTTAATTATTTCGGTAAGGGACTCCATTGATGCGAGAGGCAAGCGATATTGCTTCACAAACACTGGAGTCATGCCAGGGTCCGTGGGGATTGTTGTGGTGTGCATGTCGGTGCGACCACAGTCATATGAGTCTACCGCAAAGAGATCTTGGAAATCAAAGAAAACTTAGCTAGGTTGACTCTCTCTTCCACCATCTGCCTGAAGCCTGGAAATACTTCTGGTTTGGCTATCTCAGCGGCCTCCTCCAGCTGGGTGGAGAAGTCCCTGGTCAGAGTGCTGATTTGGACTGGAGGCTTCAGGTGGGAAAGGCAGCCCTCATGGACCTGGAAAATCACCTCATCCCTCCTGAAGTCACAAGTCACATCTTCCTTACCATAGGGGCAGGAAGTATACACCAGGAAGTTCCCCCCATGCCGGGTAAAAATCCTGTCTGGTGTTGTATTGTCCTCACTGTCACCGTCAAAACAGTCCTTGGGGATTGGTCCTAACAGTTCATTTCCTAGATCAATGGAAAAATGTCGGTCCTCAACCGCCATTCCAACAATGGTGCCTGCGGCTAGAGTAATACTCTTTAAGTCGCTGTTATCCACCTCTATTGGAATGGTGTCATGTTCTATGTTGACTAATGGTGTTGGGTTTACCCCTAACCCTTGCTGTTGGAGAGAAGCATTTAGATGGATATAAGCATCAGGGTTTTTCAATGTTTGTCCTCTTTTAACTTTCACTCCCAGGGAGAATTGCCGGGTCCTTTCTGGGATGGTGACTTCCTCTTTAATCTGAATCTCAACTGCATAATTTAGCAATTAAGCTGACCTAAATGCTTTTTCTGGATCATCAAAGCCCATGGGATTATCCGCTAATCAGGACCAAGCTTTGAAGTTTATTAGGTCCAAACTAATGGCAAAGCGATTGAGAATGTCACTCTCTAAGTAAAAGGCGTCAGTGACATCTTGCACGACCCAACAATTAAGGACTATGCTCTTGTTGCCAATGGAGATTTTGAGCATACACCTGCTTGGCAGGAGATGTTTGGAATTAGGTGCTTCCAGGTCCATTTCCCATTTGTCTATCAGTTTGAATGTGGGAATGGCTGGATCTTTTGGGAGTTGGCGGAACATGGCTTCGCTGATGAAGCTCTTACCGTTGTTCACACACACTCGAGGGAGAACAGAGTCCTTCCCATCATTTAACTGGACAGGGATGAACAACTGCTCTCCAATTTGCTGAATATCAGCCAGGCTCTGAGCTGATTTCACATCTTTCTGGACTATAGGAGTGGGAGTTTCTGATTGTGGATTAGTAAAGAATTTCAGAGTGTTTCCTTCCAGTGTGGAATACCACCTTAAACTGGAAGGAAGGTTGATTTTCAGAAATAGAGAGGACCCCCCATCACCAGTCTGTTGTCCTACTGCTATTACTGTCACGTCTGGAATCTGGTTGTTCTGGAAGTGAAATTCTACTTGGTCAGATTTTTGTTCAACCATGTGGCAGGTGCCGTTTAAACTAACATGGTTGACACTCTGCTTTAATTTTATTGGTCGGCTAGTCAGGGTCCAGAGGACCTTCTTTACGCAATCTATTAGGGGTGACAACCTTCTCAGGAGGTCATTCCCTAGTAAACAAGGGGTGCCCTCTGTAGTCACTACTATGACCGGGTGTTTCACCTTGTGTCGCCCAATTTTAATGTCCAAGTCTGCAGTCCCCTCAACGGGAATCTCCTTCCCGTCAAAGTTCTGCAGTTGTCCAGGAAGAGAGGTGAGAGGAATAGGGTAATTCTCCCCCCTTCCTGCATTTAGTTCCTCAAAGGCCCTTTTGGACAGAAGGGTAGCTTGGGATCCAGTGTCCACCAGTGCCAAAATTGTACCCTGCCCCTGTACTTGTACCGGGGCATAGTATCTTCCCTCCTTCTCCTCAAGGGGGCACAGATAATGCACATTTTTGGACAACTGGTGGGCTAACTCTCTGGTTTTGGATATTGCTAGCGAAGAGATTTGGGCAGAATTCTGTGGAGAGCCTTGGGAATCTGAAAGAAAAAGTTGGCAACTGGAGATCAGAGCCATTGTGGGTTCCCCTGGTTCCGGTTCTGGGCCGCCCCCCCCTTTTTGGAGGCAGTCACCAGGATGGGTTTGAACCAGGGGATTTCGGTATTGTCGGTTCTGGGATGAGATGATGGGCGGCGGTAGCTCAGTCTCCACATCTCCCCAGTTTGAATTGGCCTCCCTTGGGACCCATTTTTCCTTGGGAGGAGTTCCCCCATCTCTGAAGGAGAAGATCCTTTTCCCAGGATCCTCTGAGGATCTCTTTCCCTCAAATTGGAAGATCTGTACCTTCTCCACAAAGTGGGTCTGTTTGGGTCCTTTGTTTCTCCTACCCCCCCTCTGCTCCTTGGGAGGCAGGCTTTCAGGGGCAGGAGATTTTGTTTCCGGTTCCTGGTTTTCCAGGGGCTGTTTACAAGTTGGGAAGGAAGCTTCCTCCAAGGCTTTACACCCCCCTTCCCCTTGTGCCTCCTCCCTGGGAACCGGTGTGTTATCGGGGTGCTGCCCCCGTCATTGTTCTGGAGCACCAGGTCCAGAGTTTGGGGCATTCTGCGGTGGCATGCTCATCTGAGGGTTCTGTTGAGCCCTCAGTATGTGACCCAGATCCCGTGCCATATTTTGGACCTGGCGCTCTAACTGGGAAACCCGCTCAGGCTGATACGGGGCTCTATTTTCTCCCCTGGGCTGATCCCGGGAAGGGTAGCTATCCCTTCTCTGGTAATACCCCTGGTTGGGAAGATGTTGGTACCCCTCCACCCTTTGCCTCCCCTCTCCCGGATTAGGTTGTCTGGGCTCAGGGAATTGGGGAAAGAAGGATGGATGATTTTGGGGCGGGAAATTGGGTGGATACCTGGGGAAAAAGTTCTGCCCAGGATTTGGAGAATTTCTGCCCTCCTGTGGGAAGTTGGGAGGGAAGTTCCCTGGGTTGGGTGCTTGGCTGGATCCCCCCCCTTGGGCTGGAGGAGTCCACACATAACCCAGGATTGTAGCGGGGACTTACATAGTCAGGGGAGCGGGGGACCCCATTTGTGGGACTACTTCCTCGACTCCCTGTCTGTGACTGGCCCGAGGACCTTCTGGGCTGTGAATTATTTGGTGCAGGCAGGTTTTTAGGCCCCCCCATCTCCAAATCTAAAATGGGGGCAACCTTTACCTCTGCCACCTTGGCAGCAACAGGGGTGCTGTTGGTTTTGGGGTTTTTCGGCGCGTTATTTTTATTTTCGATAGGCTTCTGCACCTCATATATCCGGGTAGCCTGTTCAATGACCCAGTCTAACGATCTTTTCTCATGAAAATCTCTCACGAGCTGAGTCATTATATATTTAGGGAGAGCATGGAAAAATGTATTGACAAACTCTTTGCTGTCTGTGCGCACCCTTCTGGTGGTCTGCGCAAAAGCAAGCTTTAATTCTTGCACAAACTCTTGTGGGGCCTGATCCTCCCCACATTGCAAATTGTAGGCTGCCTTGCGAGCCTCTTGAGGATTACTGTGAACAGAAAAATGTTTCAAGATGGCCGCCTTATAGGTGGACCATCTTAAATGATTTTGGTCCTCCAGCCCCGCAAAGAAACTGGAGTATTCTGGGGAGAATGTCCATTTGACGTACTGGATGCAGCTACTGCTGTCCTTCAAATGGAAAGTCTCCATCATTTGCACATAGAGCTCCAAGTGTTCCCAAACTGAATACTTGGCGTTCTTATGATAAGGCGTGATGACACTCCTTATTGCCTTTATTTGCTTCAATGGGTCCTTAAGCAAGGCCCTTTTTGCCTTATTGGCCTTTTTGGTTCGGGTAACCCTGGTCCATTCATCCTCTGACTCAGAGGCACTGCTCCCAGAGGTTCCTGTCTGATCTTCCAGGTTTTCCCGGATTCTGCGAGCCTGGGAATGGCTGGCAGAATGTGGGGACCTGGTCTCCTGTGTCCTGCGCCGTTCAGAGGAGTCTTCAGATTCCTCCTTGCTGCCAGGATTTGATGGGTACCCCCTCCCCCACTGACCTAACTGGGCAGAAGTTTTCAGGATGCCCTTAATGGGCCTACTCTCCTGGGGTTCCCCACTAAATTGCACTATGCTTGGGTGCCCATACCTGGATGCCCGCCCCTCCATTCCTGGGAGGTACTGGCCTATGAGCCCCATACTTCTGGTTGGATAGTAATCTGCCATCCCTGTGGCCCGGTGCTCATGTGCGCGAGGGGACATGGGGGTGGCAGAGTCCAGGGACTGAGAGATATGAAGACCTCTGGTACTAGGGCTCCTGAGGTTATGCTCAGGAGTCTCCCTCTCCCAGCGAACCTGGCTCTATCCACCCCTGCTCCCTGTTGCAATGCAAGAGCCTGTGCTTTCAGTTCCTCAGTTAAGGCCTTACTAGACTCTATCAGTCTCTCCTGCATCGCTACCTGTTGTTGGAGCCTATCATTGTGCTGACAGAGAGCCTCATTTTCTCTCTGTGCCTCCTGATTGGTCCTGGAGTACTGGGCCAGTCTTTGCTGCAGGAGGGTTACCTCCTGAGTCCCTTCCCTACTGGCCTGCTCCTTTCTTGCCAGATCCTCCTCCACCCTCCTAGTGTGCTCTAACACGTTCTGGTGTTCTTTTTGGAGGTCACCCAGTCCCTGGAGGGCCAGGTGATTTTCTTCCATTTTCCTTTTTAAATGGCAGACTTCCTGGCCTAAGGTGTCCCTTTCCTGACTAAGAGTCTGCATCTGTGCCGCCAGGTCATCCCTTTGCCTTTGGAAGGCACCGGCTCTCTGGCGCTCCTGATCAAACTCTGCCTGGGTATCCAGGTCTTTCAGAATCAATGTATTGCTTTCTGCCTTTTCCCTATCTAGGTGGCTTTGCAGGGTGACTACCTGCTCAGCACATACCCTATTGAAATCTAATTGTTGCTCCAGCTTTTTCTGGCTCTGTAGTAGGGAGTCCAAACCTTCTTGGTACTCCTTTTGCAAGGCCAGAAATCTGGTATCCTGGTCAGCTTTTCCTGTTGCAGGATGTCCATATCCTCTTTTATTTTAATGATATACTGCCTATTATCATTTTCTAACTCCTGGCTCCTCTGCAGCCTCTGCTCAGAAGAGACCAGGTCAGATTGTACCTTCTCTAACGCCATCTGTCCCTTATTTGCCAGATCTTGGCTTTCAGTACATTTATCCTGCATGTCTCCTATATATAGGTACAGGTATGCCGCTATCCTGGCAATCTTATTGTGTTCATCTTTGGCTTTAGGAGCCATATATAGTTCACTCAGGGCCACATGTAATGGACCCTGATCTCTCCATATGTCTGACCCTGTTTCAGTGACCTGTTGCGCGATGGCCTGCAACCAGACTGTTTGGTCCTGGTGAGTCCACTCACCTCTCACAAATAGCTTATGTAAGAGGTGCTCCCTCGCTATTTTGATGTCTGCCAGTGTCGTCATTCTGGAATTTGAGTTCCTTCCTGACTTGCAGAAGTTTGTATTTTATTTTTGCAAAACAGACCATTTCCTCAGAGCGTTCCATTGAGGAGTGCTTTACAGCGTAACACAGCGTGGTGATCCGACCGGATGTATGTATCCCATCAGTTAGCACACTGTATTAAGCTGCACAAGTGATAGATCTAACCCAGACGTCCGGCTCGAGCCCCCACTTTGTAAGAGAATTCAATTCAACACTACAGCTAAGTCAATGCCTAGTCTAGGATACTGAATGGAAACCCTTATTGATATATCTTTATGTCCAGTTCATGAGTTCTGGAAGACTACCCCTATATAACACCCCTCTCTTGGAATCCCCCTGACCCCACTGAGCCAAGAAGTAGTTCTGTTTTGCAAGTTTAAAAGGTTTATTTGAAAAAAATTAAACAGTATATACATATATCACACTTTTATATTGACTTAATAATTGAATATCACACTTAATCTGAGCAGTAATCAATAATGGATAGTCTGGCACTAGCACACTTCTTTATAATCAATGATGAGTGGGTATAGGAAGGATAAGATAGCAACAATACTTTTATTGTTTCAAAAAGATGCAATGTGGAATGAAAATGCAGTACAGAAAATAACTTGATAGGATTTCAGCAAAAGACAATGTAATCACTTTCTTGGACAATTCACCCCCCCTTTATGCAATGTAAGGAGATGAAGAGGAGAGCACACAGTTCTTAGGAATTCAATCAATTAGAATTCAGTTCAATTTCCCCCCAGCAGCTTATACAACGGATAGGAGTTTTAAAACACAGGCAAAATGCTTTGAATATGGTGACAATGAAGTGAGAAATATGCTGAAAAGGCTTTTAATTCCCTTTAGGAGGTTCAGGGTGAGTGAGAGATACTTGGGATGAGTTCAGGCTCACTTTAGCAATGATTCAGAGATGGTGATTAAGAGGCAAACAAATTTTTAGCAAGGAAAGAAATGACTGCTGATGGTTACACGTGGCTGGATTTTTAACCAAATCGCAAATCGCGGTAACCTTCTCAAGTGCGTGAATCGTGATTGCGGAAAAAGTATAAGGAGTAAACCAAGTTCCTAGCCCAAACGGTTCCAGAGATACGGACGATTAAATAAAGGTAGTTTTCGGATTTAAAGTAAACTCAAAATGACAGGTGACAGCTTGCAGCTTCAGAATTGACAATTGACAGTGGTGCAGCTTTACAAAATAGCAAGTGACAACTTCTAGGAGGCAGTTCTGGTTAGATTAAAATAGTTTGGATTAGATTATTTTAACTAAGAGATCGGTTCTGCACAGTTCTGCTAGGTACTCACAATATATTTTTGAAATAGGCCTCGCCACAGATCTGGTCAGGTTTTGGACTGGACACCGTTTCTGGTCTCGGCACTTCACAGTGATCTGGGTCAGCTCTCTGGTTCTGCTAACAGCGGTCTGGGTCACTCTGGATCTCTGGCCTCTGGTTCTGGATACTGCTCTGCTTTCTCTGGGTACAGCACTGCTTCTGGATCTTTCTGGCGCAGGGTTTCTGGCCAGAATCAACAGCTCAGCCCGGCTGTGAATAGTCTGCAAATGATTTTGGGCCTGCTGACAAATACTTTTGCTTGCAGTGGGCCTTCTTGGTTCAAAGTTCTGTAGTCTCTGTTTAGCTTGGAAGTCTAAGTGTAGGATCTCTGGATGTGAAGTCGTCGGTCAGCATGCTCCGCAGCAAATGGAATTGAATGTATCTACCTGTCCCAGCAGTCTCTCTTTATGTGTTTTGAAAATGGGTGTGTGCCTGGGCCTAGCAAAGCCTGCCCCTCTCTACTTGTCATTGGCCCAATTCTCCCCTCTCCCATGATTGGGGGAAGGAAATGTGAGTCAGAGTGATGCTGTAGGTTTTATGGGCCAGAGGATCCTCCCCTGGTCAGTTTGTCCACAAATCTATATTTGACCCAAATACATATTGCACAGATGCACAGTTGTTTAAAATTACATGCACCCATCACATATCACATGAGGTATACTCTGTTCAATCTCTGCTCTTCCTGGGGGCTTGCATTCAGAAATGGCAACATTTTGCACTTTTTAACTGGTTTTGCAATATCGGACATTTACCCAAATTTACACATGTGCTCAAGGAGTATGGACATTAATTGATGAAGTGTCAGATTTTTAACATGCAGACATTTGGAGTGAGACCCTATTTTCCACTAGCAACCCCCCAGATCATACCACCAGGTCCTAAAACCTCTTAAAATGTGGGCAGAAAAATCACAAGAATTATGGTATCATTTAGATAATTTTGACAAGTCCGCACCATGAGTTATACATCTTTCTTAAAATCATATTCTGGCCAACAGGGGTGTGTCTTCCCAGGTCACATGGTGGAGAAACAGTCTATCCACTTTCTTTAAGCTCAGCCTGTCCTCAGAGGGGCTGCCCCTCCCCGTTTCTGCCAAGAGGAAGCCACCTTACGACCTCCCCTATAAACCATCTGCCTGAGTCAAGGAAGGGCTTTGTTCAAAAGGAAGCCATTTACGACCACCCTAATAAACCATCTGCCTGGGCCCAGGACAGGCCTTTGTTCAACTCCCTGTAGCTGCTCCACCCCTAATCTAATCAGAGAGGTGACAGCTCCTTTTGGCAAGGGGAAGAGTGGCTGAGCAGGTTTTAACTCCTGTGGGGGTAGATGTCAGGCAGAATTCAGTTTCATTAAGCCAGGTTTCAGTTAAATGTCACTTTTTGTCCCCCAGTTTAAGTCTATTATGATTTTTACATACACATTAAATAATTACTTCCTTCAAGTCATTTCAGAGTATAGTTTTACATTGTATCCAACTCTTAACAAGTCTTTCCTTGGTCTGGTTTTGTTTCATTTGTTCAGTTTTACACAAAAGTCTGGTGGTTTTAAAACGCCAGCTTTCTGATAGTGGTGAGTACTGGTAATGCAACCATTTTTGGGATTTAAAAAAATGAATTCCCCACAGTTCTAGGTTGCTTTTGGCAATCAGCATTGCCATTCCCAATGGTTTCAGGCTACTCTGTGGGTAGCCCAATGGTAGTTTTAGGCAGTGCCCTCCTGGTGCTCACAACCTAGGCAAAAATGGGTGGCAGCCTATTCTTCATGCATTTCCCTGTGCATTTTCTGGGAAATTCTGGCCATCATGATGTTTTCCATGCCAGCACTGCACAGTTTTCCTATTCTGGCGTACATGTGGGCTTCTTGGCCATCTTGGATTTTCTAAGCCCACAGCACCAAATGTTGCAGCATGATAGCTCAAACGTGGGTCAGGACACCCAACATAAGGCGCTAAGTGTTTAACGGTGCCGCAGACTTTTAGGGCGCCGTTAAACACTTAGTGCCAGGGTCCTAATGAGGCCCAATGTGATATCCTACATTCTAATTATTATCAGAAAGAAATGGAATCAATACCAATAATCAATTGTTTTATAAGTTGAACTTGAATGTATACATCTATAGTATAGTTGCATATAAATGTAGAATATAAAAATAATTATATGAAAGGGAAGTGAGCTTGATGTTGATTCCAGAATAGTTGTCGATGTTGAAGCTTGTTCCTTTATTCAATTTATATATTCTTTACAACTGTCAATAGAAAGGATATATTAGTAATATAAAACAATTAAATACACTATAAATCAGTTTACGTGCATGTCAGTAGGGCTCACCGTTTGGATTTTTGAGGTGTCTGGTGTTTCCTCAGAGGTAACATTCTGGACTTCCATCAGTGTGGTCTATGAAATGACAGACATTGTAATAATCACATTTTGAAATACTGCTATTAAAGTTTTTAGAAAGGTTCACATGCAGGGAACTTTTTGTGTATCCCAAAGGTAAGGATTCATTCAGGGACAAAGTGTAACATTTAAATACATGTCTAAATTGTAACATGATAGAAAAATGATCAACAAAGTATATATCCCAATATTGCACAAAACTACAATCTGTTCATCCCATTTCCTATTGACACACAGGTTCAATACATTGTGTGATAATTCTTTTGAAATGTATATATAAACAAATGTCTATATATGAACATACATTAATCTTTTAACGTCCAATACTCACCTGACTCAGTGGGTGCGAAAATACATTTCGGAACAGCATTTGGAAGTAATTTGCAAAGAAGTCTGGGGTGACACTTATTTGTGAACTTTGATGGTTTGTACATATCTTTGGAGAAGTGCATGCTGCAGGCACTGAATCGATTGCCCCTCACGTCCTCCAAGACATCCTTGGCTCTGCTGTCACTCTCGGATAATGGAAATCCACAATTGAATAACTATGTTCTTATCAACGACAGATCCTTTGGGAAAATATGTATGAATGTACCCAGAGATTTGACATGGCTGATATTAGGGCACCCCAAAACTATACATGAAGGCATTCTCTGATAGTCTGGAAGAGATAGAAAAACATGTGAAAACATGTAATTAATAATATATAACCGTGATTAATTCAACCAACAAAAAGCTTGCAATGACAAAGAGCTGTACAGTTTGGTAATTGCCCTATAACATAGTCTGACCAGCCAGGCGAACAAAGTACTTTTAAGTCACGATCTGTCACACGAAGAAACGTATTCCTGGTACATTAATCATTCTTTGAGCCACTGAAAGAAAAGAGGGATGACAGAACATTACATTTTAAAAAAATACACCGTCATGTGATGTGGTAATTCAAGAGAATAATACTTAGAAAGGTTGAGAATAGTGAAGTCACTGAGATACATGAACATACAAATCATATGGAAATTGAGTAAAAAGCACTATAAAAGTAGCAAGTTAAACACAATGACACTGTGATAACCAAGAGTTCAATTACCTGCAACAGCAAAAACCAACAAGGCGATTCAGCAACGAGGATAAGAAGCGGTACGATGATGATATCCATAGTAGACAGCAGAGATGTTGTCTTGCTAAGTTGGAAGGAGTTTATGAATGCTTAGAAAAGTGGGTGGATATGTGAATTTGTCGTGTGAATGGACTGCCCCTAAATGTACTTGGTCTTTTCTTTTTTTAGGGGCGTGGTGTACTATCGTTACATAGCCATATTTGGGTATGTTGAAAGATTGATGGCTTCTGAGGGTTTGATGACATAAACTTTCAAAGAAGAATGTGGGCACCTACGACCAACTATTGAGAGAGCATGCTCTCATGTGAGAACTGCCTTTGATAAGGTTGTGGGTGTATAAGGATGAAGCGAGTGGAACAACCCAGGGCCGTGTGAATGGTCCGATCTATATGTTGATTGCAGGGACTGGGTCTTCAAAGTGGAGTATGTAGACACCAGGTCTACAGTGGCCATATAGACAATGGTCCCCATGCAAAAGACACCTTTGTGGTGTATATGGTGTTTGGCACCTTGTGCGTTCTGTGCAATAGCACCTGGAGTGTTCCAAGTGCCGAATGGGATTACCAAATAAATGAGCTCAGGCCCAAATAACAGGACAGACTCAAAGAATATGGCAAAATACTACTTTATTATCAATTCACTCAAGTAGAGAAGTCTGGTGAACAAACAGATTGTAGCTCACACAATCTCAGCACATTTCCATTACACAAAAGGCTTTATATCTCGATGTATGTCAGCTATGACATCATCATATGTGGCAAACAATAGAAACCTATTGTGTGGAGAGATTGGTAAAGGTAACATATATATCTACAGTTCATATAAGTGTTAGTATCATCATTGGCTGCCCCTTATCTGGTAGGCTTGCCTTGAATTACCTCTAACTACATAAAATGCAGACATTAGCATACTAAAAGCAGCGGATAGGCTTCTGCAACAACGTATGGTCCACCATTACATCTACCCTCATGATTGTTTGGCATTCTCTTCCAACCTTGGACAATCGGCTCCTTTAGCAGAACATAAGCAACAAAACCCAGGTGCAGGGTAAAGTCAGACAACTGGCTTTCTTAGCTAATTAGCCTACCATCTCTCATCAGTTAGGCCATAAATCAAGGCTTCCTCTTTGCAGTTGACCTTGCTGGCCGGTCTCTTCCTCAAAACTTTAAAGGGCATGAAGGTACATTGCTATCTTCATCTGGAGTTTTATGAATAGGCCTTGTCTTCTTGTCTTATACCACGTGTAAAGATACCATGATTTTGTCCAATATGTCCTGTTTTTTTATTTAGTGCTATTAGCCTCTGGAGATTTGGTTGTGCTCTCCTGCATGTGCCTTCTGCATCTTTGATTGTTCAATACTTGGCACTCATAATTATTTATTCCTTTACTTAATCTGAGATAAATATATCTCACGTATGTAGCTTATCCTCTTCAACTTCTTTCGTTTATTGCAGTTGCTTCTGGATGTGGCATCCTCGATCCTGAGCCAAGCAAATACCCTTTCTTCTTTCACAACTCTGTATTCCAGGGCCTTTCAGCTCTGCAGCCTTGGTCTCTCTCCACGAGATTTCTTGCTTACTATTATACAACGCTGATGTCCATTTTCTCAACATGGCTGCTTTACTCGCGTTGTATTTCCGACTTTAGCAAGCTTCTACATTGTCTTATCTACCTTGCATTTCTGTGTATATATATCTACTGCATCTCTTGTCACTTATCTTTTAAGTTTATATAGTACTCTTCTTATTCGCATATATATTTACTTTGTTGCTTCAGTTACATCTTCATTCTTCAGACATCCATACATCAGGTTTAAATCATCTTCTCTTCTGTGCAACTTTACTTATAGCTCTTCTATGTCCAGTGGTGTCAGCAGACTCATGTCTACCGCCTCAGTTCGAGGGTACATTTGGTATGGTTGTCTGAGTGCATAATGTCTTTCATACCTTTGATGTGGTATTGGGATGATACTAAGTGTCATACACAGTGTTCTGTTCCTGTTCTTTTAGTATGAAGGAGGTGAAAGGTTGGGCTCTATAGATGACGTCTACATCTGTCTCTCTACATTCCCCCCTCTGATTGAGTCCTCAACAACCTCGTCAATTTTCTTCACCTTTTCTTCATACTGTGGTTTCTTCAGAATCCATATCTTTGTCATACCCCTCAGGTCACCTGCATTCTTTATATGTTCATCCACATTCCAGGTCATATGGCAACACACCCCAGTCGGTTGACAGAACACCCATTGGCCCACATAGTTGTTATGATCCTTGGGATCATAAAACTTCAATCCTGGGGTGCCAAGGTACTCCCTTTCAGGTGTTCATGGATGGTGTTTTAGTCTGTGTATGCTCGTCAGTCAAAGCATTTACATTGATCATTATTTTCATCCCAATAGCTTTCTTTGATGTCTTCTTGCATTGTCCTATGATTATTTTTATAAAACAGAATCCTAGCAACACCAGCACTAGTATTGTTCCGAATCGTTTGAAGGAATTTGCCAGCCAGGTTGGAACCCATGAGAATAAGGATGAAAACCAGTCTTCATCATCTTCAGTTTCATCTACTTCTGCCACAATGTTCATATACTAGTTTGACAACAGAGTTATAGCTTCTGTCAGAATACCATTTTCTCTATCATGGGAAGGTGTGCTTGTACAGCAAGAAGGCCCTATCTTGGCAGACATGCCTCCTTCAATTGCTGCAATTAAGTCCAGGACAAACCTGTTCTGGAGGGTCATGAGTCTGATGGCCCTCAATTCTCCTTTAATCGCATTACATAATTTTATTGTCATGTTAATTGTTTGTAGCAGCTCCGAACTTGTGATTTGTAACCAGTTGGTGTTTGCTGCAGCCTGAATTCCTGGCATGAATATGGCTATACATATTACTGCCATCCTACTGAACAATTCATGCTCAGCTGGAAATCTTGTGATAAGTTTCTATGGTTTTTCCCGAAAAAGAGTTCTCTCTCTTATGTTGGGTGAGGTTAAGCGACCGCTTCTTTTTTTGTTGTGCTTCCATTTTTGGAAAGTCAGTGATGCAGAGATCACTTTGTGGCATCAACAATGCAGGAAAATGTATTATCACTATAGAACATATTCATCCCCAATTTTTAGGAAGCTTCATATAAGCGTTGGATACACAGGACTAATAGTGGTCGATCAATATGGCAGTTCCTCCTTTCATTCCTGGTACATCAACTACTTGCTTGCATACTTTCTTTTCTCCAACTTTAGTCAGACCACTGTTTCTGAAAAACAGTGTTGCATTCTTTATCAGCAGTAGGGATACAGGTCCTGCTTCATTTTAAACCCATGTTAGTAACTTCGAATACTTGCCCCAATCCTTAAGGCATTCATCATTCGCTATTTGCACTATCTGTACTGGTGCTGTCATCAATAAGATATGATATGATATGATATGATATGGCATT